>NW_024088304.1:0-9551 GCF_009730915.1 Dioscorea cayenensis subsp. rotundata
CGCCCCGCCCAACAAGCCGGGTCCACTGACAGATCGGCAGCATCCAATGGGACTAGGCCCACGGGGTGGAAGGCCTCAAATTTGACCTGGTCAGAGTCAACCCTAACAAGCAGAACAGAAATAATATAATATCGACTATAGATAGAGTCGCAGAAATAGGGATAATACAGATATGGACTATGATAGTCCTACAGAGTACACAAGTAGCTTACATGCCAAAATACACAAACAAGATACAAGTCTCACTCGTACAGAATAAAATAGCATACAATGTTCACAACCTCGAAGAACAGGTACTAACAAGTCACAACTACAGAAGAAGCCCCAGAATAACCCACTGACCCTAAGCTTGATCTTCTCCATTGGAAGGAAAAATTCAAAGAGTACATGAGCCACAAGGGCCCAGTAGGATCGCAGAAAAATAACAGAATAATACAGATATAACACAATAATTAATAATTCAGACAGAATACATAAATAATCAGAAAATACAAAAAACATGCAAAAAAATAGACATGTACATCTCCCTGACTAATAACAGAAATCAACAGCACGAGGCCGGATCATCGACTATGAAGTCGAAAAACAACAGAATATCAACAGCCGGAGATGGATCTTCAACCGCAGTAGGAACAGACTCGCATGTCCGGTAGCGGTACTACAGAAAACATGTGCACATGGCTAAGACTTGCTCCTCCTAGCTTGGTGAGCCAAGAATGGAGATGTACTAAAACCGCAGAAATACAGAATACAGATTGAGAAAATACCGAATAAATCACTTGACAAATAAATAACTTAAATAATTAAACAGATAATAAATACAGAATAATAAATAAGATATGAATAAATATTGCAAAAACAACATTATTTAAATAAATAATTAGTCACACACAAAATACAGAATTATACGGTGCGAGAGCCTACCTGGCTCCGAGCTACACTGATTGGTTCACCACGTCCCACGCACTAAGATTCTCTACCGAAATATAATCCAACAAAACAAGCTAACTTAGATTCGCAAGACTTGGGCTGGGTTTTAACTTACATTACAACCCAAGCAAACCCAACAATTAAAAGACTTCAAGGCTAGCAAGGAAACAGAACAACCATGCACATCAAAAGAAGCATAAACAAATATTACAACCTTAACTTAAACACCAACCAGTAAAACACAAGCATTAAGGCCAAAATTATCTTCTAGAACATCAATAATTGTTTGATCATAAAAAGAAATTAAAACAATAAAAACTAAACACCTAAAGAAACTCAACATTCGGATGGCATGCTTTCACTCTCAAAATGCCAAACTTAAGCACATAAAT
This sequence comes from Dioscorea cayenensis subsp. rotundata, assembly GCF_009730915.1. Classification (NCBI taxonomy): domain Eukaryota; kingdom Viridiplantae; phylum Streptophyta; class Magnoliopsida; order Dioscoreales; family Dioscoreaceae; genus Dioscorea; species Dioscorea cayenensis. The sequence goes on from NW_024088304.1 coordinate 1,323, forward strand.
ATGGATTTAGATCCATAACTAAAGACTAAATTAAATTAAGAGCACCAAGAGCATGTTGTATAAATAAATATGTATATATATAAAATATGTGTAAATACATGTAAAAATAAATCTAAATAACTAAATTCAGGGAGACATGTTTTGCAGCCTTCTAATTTCCAACGCAACATGATTTTTAAAAGAAAAACTGAAATGCAAGCATACACATGAATACAAGTGAACTAAACTAACAAAAAATCAGACATTCTTATAAAATTAAGGAAGATAATTAAAAATCATAACAAAATAAGGTTGCAGGTTCCATCAATCTCCATGTTACAGCATGCACACATAATAATTCAAAATGACAAATACACTCCAAAACATGAAAGACCAACTCAAATAAAATCTCAGACGTAACATGCTAAAATAATTAAACAAAGCTTAGTCAAGACAAGGATCAAGCTTAACACCAGGCTATAACATATGAACAAACACAAATTCAAGAACGATTATCTCCCTAATTAAGAGGCTAGGAAAACTTTAGATAGACAACCAAGATTGAAGAACCAAATATAACTCACAAGGCAAGGCACCTACCTCTACACTAGCCGAAGAGTTGCCGGAGAAGGTTGCTTTCAGTCGTCGAAGCTTTCAAGAGAATGGTCTAGCTTGATGCAGGAGAAGGAAGAGAAGAATGAAGCTTTGAAGAGATATTTTGCCTCACAATCATTCACCTCCAATCATGCCAACCCAAGCATGATTAACTTTAATCATGCCCAAGAAATCAGGGAATAAAGCCAAGCATGTGGGGAAGCATGTCGGCAGTCGAAAACATTCAACCAACATGGTCAAAGTTTCTAGTCAAAGCTGGAAAAAATTTACAAACATTACACAAATATTCCTAAAAAAATATTATCATATTCAAAAATGAAATCCTTAAAATAACAATACAAGCAAGATAAGTTTCTACAAAACCATACAAACACACACATTATCAGACAATGGTAAAGCATATAAAGAGTAATCAAAAGGAAGAAAAAGAAGTATCAAGAAAGTACCAACAATAGATCTACTAATAGGTAGCAAGCCCAAAACTAAATTATTCTTCCCCCTTTCTTCGCCCATTGCAGAGAACCTACACATGAAAACACTCATCAAACTACCAAAATAAGTAACAACAGGAGAAGGAAGAGATGACCTCCGAAGAAACAACAAATCTAAGATTCTAGACCAAATCTAAACTAAAATTAGACCGAAAGAGGGTAAAAAAGACGTTTGGCATATATATTTTCTAAATGACATAGTGCCATGACTCTAGACTCTAATTTCAACCCCAAAATCTCTGATAAAAACCTCATATTATGACAATGGTGGTGGATGAAAATAGTTGACTTGGGGAAGAAATCTGATAAGAGAGACAATTGGGTTGTCACAAGGGCAATAGTAGGGTGTGGACCTACATGATCGGCAGCCAGGGTTGAAGCCCTGGCTAACCGGACAGAAAGTTTTGGAAAAGCTCCGTCTAATGAGGTTTAAGTCTCGCCAAATGGAGAGGGTAGCCTGGGCTAAGGAGAGAAAAGCTTGGGATTTAGCGGGGTAAGCCATGGATGTGACGCCGTGGTTGGGGCCGTTTGAGTAAGGAGTGAGGATGCCAGAAATTTGGAGCCTTGATGGTTGACGCGCCTCACTCCTGAGAAAATGAGAATATGGAGTTATAAATTTGTAATTTTTTTAAAAAAAATGACATCTTTTCACTTAAGAGAAACACGTTTCACTTGGTGATGAGGCATCATTTTTTTTCCTCCAAAATTTAGCCACCTCCTTCATTATTATTCTCTAAAACTGAAATCCCTAACTCTTGTTTCTCCAAGTCCCCTTTTTCCGAAATTCACCTCCGAACTTCCACATGACCACCAACCACCACTAAACCGCTACCCGATGTACCTGTTGTTCCAACCTGCCGCGGGCACCGCCATTCTACCAAAAACCATTCTGCTTAATGTATTTTTTTATTTTATTGTAATGTCAGAAAATCAGTTACTTTGTAGAAGTAGTTAATATATTTGTTGATGTTGTTAAAGTTGTTGTGTTAGTTTGAGTAAATATTTGTTTTATTAATGGCCAAGTTAGGTTATTTGTTTAGATTATTGAGTTTCAGATCAAGTTTAGTTACCAAGTAGTTTTCATATGCGTTATTAACAGGCTTCAAGATCCTCTTTCCAACATCATTGATTGGATTTATATTTTTCCTAAAATTTGTTTATAGACATGTAATGGTTTTGTTCTTCTATTCTCTATTTGTTACCTCTACTGTTATGTGCGCTTACTTGTATTGTTTTTTAACTTTGTCTGTATATTTATTATTGATATTGATTATCAACTTAATTTGCATTGTCCTTTAGATTTGTTCGTGTATTTTGTAATTAATATCAAACATTGATTTTTATTTAAGCCCTGTTGGACCAAATTCCTTGGTCCACCACTAGGGAAGGAAAAGAGAGGGAATGTTGTATGTAGAGATGAGAAAAGGATAATAGGCACCTCTCTTTCCTTAATGGGTATGTACTAATTGCAAGTGGATGAGATTAACTTTTATTTCGCTAATAGTTGCAAAACAAATCCAACGATAATATTGAGAAGTAAATTAACTCATAGTAATGGAAGTAAATTAATTTGGTGTTTTCTTTATAATTAAAGCTTTTTTTCTTTTTTTTTTCTCTTTTGTTAATAAATGAACAGGGATGAAGCCAAAGAAAAAAAATTAATTTGAAATTTGAAATCGAATCGCCGTCGAGAAAATTTAACAGAGAGTAATACACAAGAAAAGTTCATTGATGGATTTGGTAGATTAATTTGTCAAACACCAATGGCAAAGGTGTCATAAAAATGAGAAAATCAGGTTTTTTTTTTTTGGAAGTAAGCAAATTTATTATCAACTTAAAAGGTATAAAATCAATGCCTAAACAAGGAGCAATAGAAAATTGAAAATATTCATATCCATTAGACTACTTTCTCTGTTTTATAAATATCAAACAAAAACTAAACTATACATACCGCAATCAGATGCTAAGAAGTTAGCTTTTTAATGATCAAGTACCTCATATCTCAAAGAAATGTCCCCCAACTCTAAAGTTTGAAACATATGTTTATTGTTTTGCTGGGAATGGTCCTATATGAACATGCTCCATCTTTCCTAATGATGCCTATTATTTTAAGTCTGAATGACAAAGGTTGCCTTCCACCCATCTTTGAAGAAAAAGAAAAAAAATACCTTCATTTGCAAAACCAGATTTAGCAGGCATAGTGCTGGTAAAATTATTACTTCTTTGTGTTTCTCCAATGTACATGGGTATAATAACAAAATGCAACTGCTTGCCTAAAGTTTGTGACACAGATAGACCAAATCCTAGTTTCTGCTGATGCTCTATATGTTATAGCAAAAACATTTGAGATTTATCTCCACAAAATATGGGCAAATAAATCAACAGATAATGCAACGCAATTACTAAAAAATAAAACTCTCCACCCAACAAAAAAAATCAATAAATTAATGCTTAATCCAAAAGCAAGTTTCAAACTATCACTAAACTAATATTGATAGAGTTCAACCATTCAACTTCAATAGCCAGAATAAATGCCTAAGGCATCATAGCTATTTGAGAAGAATAATGATAAGTACACTCATCAACAACTAAAATGAAAGTTCAATAAGTGAATTTTTCAACGAGTTGTAACCTTTCCAAGAAAGCAAGGTGATTGACAGTCAAAAACATCAGCTTGCAAAGCTTGAGAGACCAACAAAACTAGAAAATCACACATATTCTGTATTAGCATCAACATAAACTCTTCAAAAGAAACATGACTACAAAAGGACATCTTTTTCGCTAAAAAAACATAGAGACTCAGATGTTATTTTGCCAAATTATTTGATAACAATTTTAAAATCACATATTTCTTATCGATGTAGTAAACAAAGACATAGGATGGCATGCCCCAAGCCATGGGGGTGGCATGATAAGCAAACACCTGATCCTCACACTTATAACGGTACCAATAAATTCACCTAAAATCAAGAAAAATTCTAAGGAAAATGATTTTTTAAAAAAAAAGCAATAAAAGAACAAGAAGAGGTTTAGAACTAGGTTCCCTCACTATGCCACCAAATGCCAGATGAAGTCTCTAATTCCATTGCCTCTGTTTTTTTAATTGTTCTTGTATTTTTACTTTTTTTAAAATATAAAATGGATAAAAATGATTTCTATAAGTCCATTGAAGGTTAATAGTACCACATCAGTGTGAGTGGTGTAAGCTAAATTGCATTTAACAGTAGTAAAAAAAATACAATAAATTATTTTACTAGTTTGTTAATATATTTTTATAATTATCAAAATTTATTTTTTTTCAACTTTGTATCGGCTTTCTTTTGTTTTGAAAAAAATGAATAAACACTTAAAATTATAATACATCAACAATAAAGTAAATATTAAGGATACAACGCAAATATCATAAAACAAATGAAAAGGAGAAATAAAAGAAAGTAGTAACAATGTGATGTTTTGATATGTTGAACTACTAGAGATAATTAAGCTTTTGTACATCAAAAGATGAGAGTAAGGATAATAGTTAAAAAGTAAGCTCAATTATTCGTAATAAAAATCTAAATAAAATAATTAAATAATTTAAAATAAAACTATCCAAATGCCATTTAGATGGTTGGTTTTTGCTATAAAATTTAACTAAAATCTAATGGTCATTGAATTGTCTTGACATTTCCAAGCTTGCCATTAAATTTTTTTTATTTGTTTAAATACAAAAACTATTTTATGATTTTATATTTATTCTTTAATATGTACAAGTAATTCAAAGAATGTGATTTTTTAATTTGCATTATTAAAAAATTATTTTTTATTCACAAATTATTAATAGGTCTAAGAGATAAACTATTGATTCAAGGCGAATCATCATCCATCCCTAAAGTGTAAACTCCTTTCCCTAAACTTAAAACCTCATCATCTAATTAAGTTTTGATTAAATTTTAAATGATTTCAATAGTATGCCCTAAACTTAAAACCTCGTCATCTAATTTAGTTTTGATTCAATTTTAAATGATTTCAATAGTATGAGAGAGAGAGAGAGTAAAGCGCAACTTCAATTAATTAAATTAGTTTATGTGAAAATTGAATATTATTTTTTTTTATTTGGCCCCCCTAAAAATATTTTCTAGCTCCGCCCCTTAGACATCCAACATGAGCAAAGAAAGTCAAAACTGCTTTGTTTGCACGTGAGTTAATTGTGATATCACCCGTGAGTTAATTCATGCAATGAGGATTCGAACCCTCACCACTCCACAAGCCACACCAGACACTTTATTTTGGTGCCACTAACCACTTGAAGCAAGTGGTTGTGGCAATGACACGAAATATTCTCCCATATAATATCTTAAAATAAATATATTATTAATTATTTCTAGGTTAAATAAATTCCATGAGCAGTTATAAAAACTCTCAAAAGAGCGTTAAGATTCAATAGGTTTTATAATTGAGCCTTATACTAATCCCTATTTTAAACTTTTGTTCCCTTGTGACTTCTTTTTAAAAAATTATTAAACATAAAAGTGAGCGAACAATGAACCATTAAATAATAAAACAAAGTTCTTTTAATAGCAAGTAAGAAGAAAAGAGTTGGATATTAAGTTTAAAAAACCATAAATTTCAATATTCGGATTTCCTGTTTAATTATAATTTTATAATTATTTATACATCTGAATCATTTACTGAATGTCACATTTATATTGGTAAATGATACCAAACAAAAATAATTTAATATATTTATGCAAATATATATTTATAATGAAAATAGCCGTATACGTTGTGTTAGATATATTTTTAACAAAAATGTATATTTTGAATAATTAAAACGATGAATGAAATTACTATGGGCCCCATATCATAGTATAACTATTATTTAAAATAATCTAATAGATAAGAATTTAATAGATTGGTAAGATGGGGTGAACATCAAACCTTGGATAGTTTAACAATTGGAAATGCACCAAGTTTTAGAATATTTATTTTGATATAACATAAATGTTTACTATTGATTTCTTTTCCAATGAAAGTTTAACTAAAATTAAATATCAATTTCTCAATCATTGACATATTTTATTAAAGAGAAAAAATGCTAACGGTATATGGCCATCATGTGTGTAAATGCATATCTCGAGCAGTAAAAAACAAAGATGGAATTATTGTTAGTCAAAAGGTCATTGAAATTTTGGTAATTTTTTTTTTGTAAAGATCTTGGGTTATGCTTATAATATTCTTAATGTCTTGAAACTTCAAACTCTTATAGAATGTGATAAATACTCTTTGATCTTGTTAAATTACATAGGAACAAATGAACATGCACATGAATGACTGCCAATTCTTCTATCAACAAGGATAAGGAAATTGATATGCACTTCGAATTTAAATGATGAAAAAAAAGGCATGTTAGTTGTCTTGTAAATATTTATGCTTTATTTTTGAAATTGGGTTCATCAACGCAAAAACAAAAATGAAGTGGTCAGTTTAAACTCATATGTCAATGGATTAGAGCAAAATAATGAACGACAATCGCAAGTGATTAATCTACAACAAGTTTTGACATCTATTATTTCATTACTAAATCAACGACTTCCTAATGAATATGTCAATGATGTTAAAAAAAAAAAAAAAGCAAATTGCTTGATCAATCTAGAGGAAAGTGTTTATTTATTTTTTAATTATAAATTATGATGTTGTTAGCTTTTCAAATTAGATTTTGGAAAAAATAAGCCTACAAGAGTTTTGATAGTTATAGAGAATAATACGGTGTTGATTTGTTGAATCAAAGCTATCTTGATTATTTGTTAGGACATTTACTCATAAAGTTTCATTTTTTGCCATTAAAAAAATTATGTTCAAGTTGCAATGTAAATGTTAATTATTAGATCATAACAATTTTTTTTTGTCTTTCTTTAATAGGATGCAGATGGCAAATGTGAGCCAAATAAATCTCCGAATGTTAACTGCTTTTCACATTCATGTTTATAACCTGACATGGTCTAAGGTATATAGGCTTTTATTGTTGTTGAATTTAGCTTAATTGGATATTACTATTAATTAACTATATATTGTCATTTATTAGACAAGAGTAAGTGATGAAGATTGAGACCAATGTTTTTAAAACCGGACGGGATAGTGAACCGGTCTCATATTTGGATCACGGGTCAGTCGATCTGACCGGATGACCAATTTTGGTTAGACCAGATGATGTCATAAATATATATAATAATTTATATGAAAAAACTAACAAATATATATAATAGTAATATACATTAGAAAACTAACGAAACATAATAACTGTCTATATATTTATGACGGACCTCACGTGATGCATCTTGGTTAGCAATCGAAAACCCTAACTCCCTCCCTCTACATTGCCACGAAGAAAGCCGATCGCCCGTCTCCCTCTGCGTCACCATAAAGAAAGCCGGCAAGGAGACAACCTACAACTACAACCACATCTACAGTCTCTCTATCACCGGCCTCCGTTTCTTCACCTTCTATGGACATTGGGGCCGGCCTGACATGCCCTACTTCTCCTTCACCTTCAATATTCTCCATGGCAAGCCGATCACCATCTAGAGCGGCAAAGATCAGGTGGATCGCACCCTCGATTTCACTTTCATCGACGGCATCGTCAAGGTTCATATTGCATCCCTTGATACCATCGAGACGAGCACCAGCACCCTGGCAAGAAGCATGGCCTAGCTCCATATTTAATTACTAACAAAAGCAAACAGTGGTCTATTCAGTTTTGATCCGACTAGCCCGGTTCGCTGTGTTTGGTTGAGTTTGACCGGTTCATGTCTTGATCAACAAATTGGTCAAAACCAGACTACCGGCAGGTTCCCGATTCAGCCTTTCCGGTCCGGCTTGAAAAACCTTGATTAAGATCATTGTCTTCCAAACAACTAGCATTCGATATCTTATTGTTGAGCAACTTTTTATGAGACAATGCACTACTTCATTTCTTTTTGTGTTTGTTGTGTGATAGATGACCTATAAACACTTTTCTCATGTGCCTTTTGATTTGACCAATAAAATTTATTTTATGTAATTGTGATTTACTATTATAGGTTTTACCTATCATCCATTAAAGTGCATCAAGGGATCTATATATTTGTTTTGGGTTGTTTCCCTACATACCCTTGAAAAATTACTT
>NW_024088305.1:0-9032 GCF_009730915.1 Dioscorea cayenensis subsp. rotundata
GATTGCGAAGACTCACGGGCGTGGATAATTTCCACACGTCCTGTGGATTCTCTGAACTCCCGTTCTCTCGCCTGCTGTGAGCGAGTCTTTGCTACAATACTTACTACCATATTGCTACAGTATTTTGCTACAGTATCTGGCCTGAATAGCTTCCCGAATCCATACTTTCATCAGAGTAACGCAAACGGGCACACGTTCACGTCGTGGATCACTTGCTTCTTCAATGATAGGCAAGTTGGTGGAGCTCTTGTTCTATGTGCATAAGTCGGAATGCTCGAGTGTGACTGCCTTTGTGCCCCTCCAAATGGGCATGCCAAACTCGAATACGAGGAGGTTGGCACACACTCTAGCATCTCATATCGACCTATGTCTTCGTGTTTGAATCTCAGCAAGATTCCCTCCAAAATCGGTGCATTGTAATTGACATTTGCTTCTTTCCTTCATAAACGGCCTCACAACCCTACCTGCATAAAAGTAACATAAAAAACACACATATTAGTGTATAAACCCGAGAAAAGTAATGCTCAACATAAGGAATGAACGCTTCGCATTCATATCGCACAAGCACTTATCATAGCCCTTTCCACCCAACAAGCACAACTAAACAATAAAACTATTTCGTTCTTTCTTTTCATTTTGCCATTTTTTCCCAAGAATTAAGAAAAGAAACAACTGAAACTAATCCCTTCAACGTCAAAATTGAGTTTCCAAAAGAGTTTAAAGAGTGAGTAGTGCGACAAGTGTCAATCGGGCAAAAATTCCTAGAAATTCAAGCAAAAACTAGAGCATGAGAACATTCAATGTTAAAAATTCTCCTAAACTCAAGAATACAATCGTTGCAACTAGGGTGAACCGCCATTGCCTATGTGTGTATGTATATCAATCAAAACTAATATAAAGGATATGTGCACTATGAAACTCCCGCCCCCCTCCCCCCCACACTTAAGTTGTACATTGTCCCCAATGTACACATGTAAGCTCACTCATAATGTATATCAATTAAGAATATATGTGGCAGAAGCAAATAAAACAATACACCCCTGATTCCTAGTGTTGCATTTGATGGAGCTAAATCCTTGGGAGTAATGTTCCAATGGGTTATGAAGCACACACGGCCAAGTGCCTAAGCACCTTGGCCGTATCCATGACAAGTTCTCACTTCCCATGTTGACAAGACCATCTGCACACATACATGAGGGGGTTCAGTGAAGCTCAATAAAACAAAACAACTCGAGTATATAAAATATAAGGCAATGAATACAACTCGAGACAACAAAATGAAAATAAACTCAGAAGGAAAGTACTTCCTGAGTATACAGGTCCAAAATAAAATGTGAAAGTAATAAAACGAAAAGCAGAATCAAGTGTCGGTGTCGTCAGGTCTCTGCTCCGCTTTAATGCTGGTGCTAGACCAAAAGGTACTGGTGGAGGTGGTGATGGTGATGTTGGAGGGGCCGAGGGTGTCCGAGGTCTCAGAATAAATGATGAGGAAACGTGTCACTCAAGAATCTCCTGTAGCGTATCGAAACGTGCCATGAACTCTGTATACTGTAAGGCTTGTGCAGCTAGGACCTCACCAACCTCTGTTCATAGTACCACCACCTCACTCTCAAGCCTCTCAAAGTGATCATGGGTTCGGGATGGTGAGAACATACATACTAGGGGTGGGTCTTCTGCCGTAGAAGGTGCGTCAGTCTCCATCGGTGTCGGCTGAGGCTCGGGGGCAGGCTGCAAAGCCTCAGCATCATCATCCTCATTCTCAACTATCTTTAGAGCTCGTATAACTAAAGCATAAACTCCCGTCCAAACCCTGCTGACTATACCCATCAATCTCTTCGTCTCCAGGCTCCGGGGAGCAGGTATGCTCGTCTTCTCGGCCCCGCAAATCGCGTCCAGCAGACCCATGCCCAAAACGAGTCTCGTAATGTAGGGGCCCGAGAAGATCGCTCCCAATCTGGCATACTACCCTTGATGTCGTATATACTCCACGGCGATGTGCCCTAGATGAATCGGTATGCGCTGAACCATCGAATATAGGTACAAAAGCTCCTGCCGGCTCAGGACGTCAGTGCTATCACCACGGCCATTCACCGACCTGCTCAGAATGGCATGTAAATATTGGTATACAGGTCAGGAAAGGCACGTTGTCTTTGACACCCCCGGCTCATACTAGCCCTGACCACACAATGCTATGTAAGCTCTCTGCGGGGTCAAAGCTCCAGCGTAATCTGTCGGTAATTGGGAATACTCCTCAATGTCTGTAAATGCCTCCTCGTACAAGCCGAGCCGAACTGAAAACTTAGTGATGCTCATGCTATAGTTATGTCCAAATGCTCTGAACTAAATGGTGTCAAGGCTATCGAATCTTGCATGAGATCTATCAAACTTGAATGACGATAGTACCTCCAGCGTACGCGCACGAATGGCTAGCTCTCTAGTCAGCAGTAGCTGCCTCCAACCACCCATTGAAACGAGATCCTCAACCTCATCTGCTAACTCATCTCCCTGCTGTATATCCCATAGTATACTAGTGTCAAGAAGGCGAGATTGTCCAAATCTCAGCCTCGATAACCTATCAAAGCGCACTTGATGCTCGAGAATAGCGAACCACATGGTCTTAGGCTTAGGAGATGACTCACGCGGCCGTTTATCAGCTTGCTTCTTCGACTGAGGTGCCATAATCTGTAAAATTTGAAAGTAAATCGATCAAACAAGATTATTAACTAGGTCTGTAGAAATCCGCATGGTCGTGTGGAATTTCCACACGCCCGTGTGGATCCACGGGCATGAAAACCGCACAGCCGCGCCTCAAAAATCCAAAAATACACCATGTAATCATTTCTAATTTTTTACTAAGTATATACAACCCCTCAAATTGTAGAAACAAAGCAACATTAACCAGTTTCATTGATTAAAATCAAGAATTGGCGAAGAAAAACAAGAATTAGGGCTTACCGATGAGTTGAATTGAAAAACCTTGAATCGGCCGGAAAACCAAGTGAAAATCCCTCCAAACTGGCAGTGCGCGATTGGGAAAGAGTGAGAGTATACTGTCAGATGAATGAGGAGTGTGAGAATGAAGAGAACTGATGAGACTATAAAAAGAACTCGTGCCTCTTAATGTTCTATACATCTGCATGGGCATGCGGAAATTACCTGTGCCCGTGCACCTCCACAGGAGAGAGCCATAGGGACTGACGCACGCCCCTGTGCACTCTTGGGAAAACAGACAATGTCTCTTAATGCCTCCGCATGGGCGTGTGAACAATACCCACGCCCGTGCGCCCGACCCACAGGGGCAGATGCACGCCCCTTTGCGCTCACTGTCCAACTGAGAAAATTACGCACACCCATGCAGAAATTACCCACTGGCGTGGACATTCACAAGCCCAACTTACAGTGGCAAGTCCAGGCCCCTGCGTATTCTCTGGATGGGAGAGAGCTTTTCTGCAGAGATACACACGGGCGTGTGAAAAATCCCACGCCCGTGCGTTTGTCACAGGATCGTCCACAGGGTCGAGTCCATGCCCCTGTGTATTCTCGGGAAAAAATTCTAAGTCTCTGCAGGAAGATGTACGCCCGTGAGGAAATTACCCATGGGTGTGCGGATATCGCAAGGTCGCTCACTGGGCGAGGCCACGCCCCTGTGAATTCTCTGGATGAACAAATCCACGGGCGTGCAGAAATTCCACACGCCCGTGCGTTTTCTCTGGATGACATAAAAACTCTGCAGGCTCAGTAGAAAATTCCTGAACATGTATACACACTCTGAGCATGCCCTTTTATTCAAAATATTCCAGCAAAAACATAAGAAACTAGCTCGCATGACCAAAACTTCACCAAATCCACATGAAAACACACGATGACACTAAAAACCCACAATAAAATCACAACAAAAGCAACTAAGAATCAAGACACCAACACTCAACACTTTATTCATGCAAACACTAAACTACTCAACTAAGAAAACAGTAAACACTTGGGTTGCCTCCCAACAAGCGCTTGTTTAATGTCACTAAGCTTGACATACCTTGTCTTACTTCACGGGGGTTCATAGATGAAGGTTCCCTCTTACCCATAGCCTGGAAGTATGATGAGCAATGTCTCTTGAAGGTAGAGAGGGAATTATCAGGCTTGGTACCACCTAGCAAAGGTTCATCCAACTTGTTCGGTTCATGGACATCCCCAACAGCCATGGGCGTTTCCGGTGGCATCTCCTCTCCCTCTTCATCTTCCGGAGGACCTTCTTCATGATCCTCAGAGTAGATGACACTTCTTTCGTTGAACCAAACATTATTACTTCCTCATTATCCACCTCTTAGTCAAACAAACCCTCGTACGGGTCCAGATTGAACATTTCCTGCATGTATTCATCTACAATTTCATTAGTAGTGTTAAGAAAGTAAAGGGTATCATCAAAGTCAAGGGAATGTCTCATGGCTTCGGTGAGGCAGTATGTGAGCTTATCATCTCTAGCGCTCAGTGTCAACTCCCCGCCGTCCATGTCGATTAATTCCTTGGAAGTGCTCAAGAATGGTCTCCCAAGTATCAAAGGTACATCCGTATCCTCATCGACGTCCAACACTACAAAATCCAGAGGAAATATGTACTTGTCCACCTTGATAAACACATCTTCAATGATGCCCCTCGGATGTGTCACAGTTCGGTTCACCAATTGCAATGTCATACGAGTGGGCCTAGGCTCTCCCAAACCTAGCTTTTGAAAGAAAGTATATGGCATGATGTTGATACTGGCCCCTAAGTCTGCCAATGCCATTTCTTCACCCAAATTGCAATGTTACACGAAATGATGAAGCTTCCCAGGTCTTTCTTCTTGTTCAGCATATTCTTTTGCAACACTACCGAGCAAGAAGTATCTAAGATCACCGAAGCACTCTCCTCCAACTTCCACTTGTTAGTCAACAAGTCCTTCAAGAATTTTGCATACTTAGGCATTTGGTCAATGCCTCAACAAAGGAATATTGATGTGGAGTTACTTGAACAAACTCAGGAACTTCTTGTATTCTTCATTCCCTTGGTCATTCTTCAACCTAGAGGGATAAGGGATTCTTGGCTTGAAAGGTGGGGATGCCACCTCCTTCTCTTTGCTTGCTCCCTCCTCAACATCTATGACTTTGAGTGTGTCTACATTAGGCTTCTCACTCGGAAGCCTATCTTCAACCTCACGACCACTTCTCAAAGTGATCACCTTCACATGCTCTCTAGGATTGGTCTCGGTATTACTTAGCAAGCTTCCTTATGGCCTCTCTGATAGAGACTTCATAATTTGCCCCACTTGATTCTCAAGATTGTACAAAGAAGTGGTGTGGTTGCGAAGTGTAAACTCAACTGATTGAAACCATGTATCCGACGATTGCACAAATCTAGTCAAGGCCTTTTCCAAATCGGTTATTCAGGTTTCCAAGAATGAAACTCGGTTCTCCATGTTTTGGGCTTGTTGTTGTTGGAAACCTGGTGGTGCCATGGCCTTTTGTGGTCCTTGGTCGCTCCACGAAAAATTGGGATGACTCTTCCAACCCGGATTGTAGGTGTTGCTATATGGATTCCCTTAGTTCCTCATTGCATTATCCACAAAATCGACTTTCTCAACCAAAGATGCATCAATAATAGAAATTAGGCTATCGGAGGGAGCATGTCCTCCACCACACCCGGTGCAAGTAATCACGGCCGCCACTCTATTAGAAGTTAGAAGGTATAACTTCTTACTCAATGATGCCACTTGAGTTGCAAATGAATTCACTGCATCTATTTCATGGAGCCCGGCCATCTTTTTTCTTTCCCGTGCAGTACACTGATAACTGTTCATGGCCATATCTTCTACTAATTGTCGAGCTTCTTTCGGGGTTTTACTCCCTATTGTACCTCCTGCGGCGGTATCTACCAATTACCTTGTACTCGGATTTAACCCATTGTAGAAAGTCTGAATAATCATCCATTCGGGAAATCCGTGCTGTGGGCACCTCCGTAGAAGATCTTTGAAGTTCTCCCATGTCTCAAACAATGACTCCAACTCCATCTGTACAAATGACGAAATCTCATTGCGAAGCTTGACCGACTTTCCCGGAGGAAAGTATCTAGCAAGAAAAGCTTTGACCATCTCATTCCAAGTCGTGATGGAGGCCTTGGGCAAAGAATGTAGCCACTGCTTGGCTCTTCCCTTGAGAAAGAATGGGAAAGCCCTCAATCAGATAGCATCATTGATCCACCATTAATCTTCAGCATATCACAGACTTCCAAGAAGTTTTCTATATGGTTGTTTGGATCCTCATCAGCCAAAACCATTGAACTGCGCTGATTGCTGAATCATTTGAATGAATGCCAGCTTTATCTTGAAGTTCGGAGCTATAATCGGGGGTTGCACAATACTCGACTGTGTGCCCAAAACTGAGGGTCCAGCATAATCAGAAAGTGTCCTCTGTTGCTCATTTTGTTCTACCATATTATCTGACACTTCCATTTCTATTTCAGCTTGATAAGACGGTTCTTGCACAGGTTCTTTTCCCCTCCTTCTGTGTGTACATTCAAGTTCAGGATCTCCTTCAATCAATATTGAAGGGTTTCCTCGGGTCATAACCTGGAGCTGTACCAAAAGAAAGAAAACATATCAGAACGATGATAGAATAAGAAGATGTGAAATAGAATGAATGAATGAATAGCTAAGAAAACAAAGTGCAAAGTATCTCTAAACGCCTACTCCCTGGCAACAACGCCAAAAACTTAACAACGGCCCTTGCATATATCCCGCAAGTGCACGGGTTTGTCGAGTAATAAAATCCCAGGTGAGTGGGTATCGTATCCACAGGGAGTAGGGAGTAAAAATACTTGAATTGTTTCTTAACTAAGTGAAAGATAAATAGTGATTTCTGTGACAAAATATAATGTAACAAAGTAACAGAGACAAGAAAGAGAGCACAAGGGGTGGTAAGGCAATTGATATAAATGGGGTACCCAGATATTGTTCCGCCTAGGACAATCGTTTCAAGTTCAAATCGCTCTATTATTCTTTCTAACTGATAAGTGCTTGTGCGATATGAATGCGAAGCATTCTTTCCTTATGTTAAGCATTACCTTTCTCGAGTTTTTACACTAATATGTGTGTTTTTATGTTACTTTTATGCAGGTAGGGTTGTGAGGCTGATTATGAAGGAAAGAAGCCAATGTGGATCAGAATGGACCGATTTTGGTGGAAATCTTGCTAAGGTTCAAACACGAAGACATAGGTCGGGTGTGAGATGCTAGAGTGTGTGCCAACCTAATTGTATTTGAGTTAGCACAACCATTTGGAGAGGCACAAGGGCAGTCATACTCAATAATTCTGACTTATGCACATAGAACAAGATTTCCACCAACTTGTCCTTCATTAAAGAAGAAAAGCGATCCACGACGTAAACGTGTGCCCTTTTCCATCACCTCGATGAAAGTATGGATTCGGGAAGTATTTCAGGCCGGATACTGTGGCAGAGAACTATAGCAAAGTACTGTACCATCGACACGACTATCGAGGGGGTTTTCTATGGATTCATTGCTTTTACATTATATTTCTTTGATTGTAATTGGATCCATGGAGGGCTAAACCCCTAGTGGGTACTTGGGTATTTGTGAATCCTAGGATGTATTCATTTCATTGAATCTCTTTATTATGCTTTCAATTAATTGATGTTTATTGTGAGTTCCAACCTTGAATGCTTGATTGTTTGAATACTACTCTAGAGTGACACTAGGGTTAAGAGTTCTTGTTGGTAACCTTGTGAGTGAGTGACACACCACGAGTATTAGACGAAGCTAGGTTGGAGAGGGTTGAGAGGGTGAGTCGAGAGGTACAGGAGCGTCCCCTTTCCCCTCCGATGTGTTAGATTCTACCTCCGTTCCTCGACCTCTTTGCAGCCACAATAGAGTGAATGGTCTAAGGGATGACCTTCCGCTTGGGCTTACTTGCGGGTGCAATGGAGTTAAGCGTAGAAGTGATCTTAGTATCTAGGGCTTAATTGTGGTTAGGGACCTTCCACCTGGACCAAAGGGTTAGGTCCATAATTAGGAAGAGATTTATCATTGGAATCCTTAGTGCTCATTGCAATTCTATGCGAGTGTGAGGTTGAGAGGTTATCCAATCTCTCCTCCAGGACATGTATAGAGTTAGGCATGGTTGGCCTTAGATTTGGTACTATGTAATTAAGGATTTCCACGACTCACTATTGCATTAATTATGAAGCATAATAGTGGGTTCTTGCACTTGGAACGATTGTCCTAGGCGGAGCAATATCCATGTACCCCATCTTTATCGATTGCCTTACCTTCTCCTTTACTTGTGCTCTCTTACTTGTTGTTTTTACTTTTGAGAATTGAAACATTGTCACATATATCACTATTCACTTTTCACATAGTTAAGAAGCGAATTAAGTATTTTTATTTCCTACTCCCTGTGGATACGATACGCACTCAATGATGATAGAATAAGAAGATGTGAAATAGAATAAGTGAATGAATAGCTAAGACAACAAAGTGCAAAGTATCTCTAAACGCCTACTCCCGGTCAATGGCACCAAAAACTTGACAACGCCCCTTGCGTGTGACCCGCAAGTGCATGAGTTTATCGAGTAATAAATTCCCAGGTGAGTGGGGTATCATATCCACAGGGAGTAGGGAGTAAAGATACTTAAGTTACTACTTAACCTAACGAAGATGAAACAATGATTGTGTTGATGAAGTTTAATGTAAATAGAAAAAAAAAGAAACAAGTACGAGAGGCACAAATAAGTAAAAGGTAAGGTAATTGATAGGAGTGGGGTACTCGGACGTTATTCTGCCTAGGAGAATCGTTTCAAGTTCAAAACCAACTATTATGCTTCCTAACTAATGCATTAATGAGTTGTGGAGATCCTACATTGCACGGTCCCAAATCTAAGGTCAACCGTAACTAACTCTATACTATGCCCTGGCGGAGAAATTGAATAGTCTTAACACCTCACACTATATAAAGTTGCATGTAGTTCTAGGGATTCCAAGTGATAAAC
>NW_024088306.1:0-20908 GCF_009730915.1 Dioscorea cayenensis subsp. rotundata
GGGAAGCGATCAAGTTTTTGAGCAATGGCTACATTCATTACCTAGAGTATCGATCACAACTTGGGAGGAGATGGTAGAAGTTTTCCTTGCCTGATATTTCACTCTTGGAAAATCTATGAAGCCTAGGAATGAAATATCCTCTTTTGTGCAATCAAAATTGGAGTCTCTTTTTGAGATGTGGGATAGGTTCAAGGATGTCTTCCGGAAATGTCCTTAGCATGGGTTCCCCGATTGGATGATTATCCATACTTTTTACAATGGTTTGAACCCAAGCATGAAGCAATTATTTGATACTGCAGCAGGAGGTACCTTAGGTACTAAGACCCCCGAAGAAGGCTAACAGCTCATTGAAGAGATGGCTATCAACAGTTATCAGTGGAACACACGAGATAAGAAGAAGGTAGCTGGACTTCATTAGATAGATACCGTCACATCATTGGCGACCAAGGTTGAGTCTTTGAGCAAGAAGTTAGACACTCTAACTTCTCCTAGATTGGTGGCAGTGATGAGTTACACTGGATGTGGGGGAAGACATGCTTCATCTGATTGCTCGATTGCTATTGGTGGTACAACTTCAGTGGAACAGGTAGATTTTGTAGGAAATGCAATGAGGGGTCAAGGAAATCCGTATAGCAATACCTACAATCCGGGGTGGAGGAATCATCCTAACCTTTCTTGGAGTAATCAAGGGAAACAGAAGGCTATGGCACCACCGGGTTTACAACAACAACAACAATCCCCGAATATAGAAAACATCGTTTCAGGGTTAGAGAACCAGATGATTGATTTGGATAAGGGACTAACCAAGTTCATTCAATCATCGGATACCAGATTTCAGTCGGTTGAAGCCACACTTCTCAACCACAATGCATTATTGCATAACCTGGAGAACCAAGTGGGACAAATTGTGAAGTCACTAACAACACCCCTTTGCGTGTTGACCACAAGTGTACGGGTTTGTCGTTGTAATAATACCCAGGTGAGTGGATTATCTTATCCACATGGAAAAGTGATCAGAAACACAAAGATTGCTATCTAACTAAAGTGAAGATGAATCAATAGTGGTGTGAACAAGAATCAATGAAAATAGAAATAAGAAAGGGAAAAAAGAGCGCAAGTAAATGATAGGAGAGATAATCAACAGAAAATGAGGTACCCGGACATTGCTCACCCTGGGACTAGTGCTTCAAGTACAAAACCAATCATTATGTCTATTAATTGATGTATAATGAGTCCTGGAAATCCTAAATCACACGGTCCCAAACCTAAGGTCAATCGTGACTAACCCTACACTATGGCCCGGTGAAGAAATCGCTCAGTCTCAATGCCTCACACTATGCAAGGTTGCATAAAGCTCTAAGGACTCCAAGTGATAAACCCTATTCCTATATATAGATCTAACCCTTTGGTCTAGGTGAAAGACCCCTAGTCACAATTAAGCCCCAGATACTAAGGATTACTTCAATGCTTCACTCTGCTGCTTGTACAACTAAGCCTCAGTAGAGTTTGTCTCTTAGCACTTCACTCTATAGTGACCTCAAGGAACTTTTGGAACATGGAGGTAGGATAAATCATACCAGAGAGGAAAGGTGATGGCCTTGATGGAGAGCTTCGATGTCTTGAAGGACCCACTCCAAAGCTAGGTTCACCGGTGGCTTCCTTGATGCTATGATGGAGGAGGAATTGATCAAAGTTGGTGACAAAGCGTCTCCAAAGCCGCAAAGACCTCCTCTCCAAACCATAGCCATCTCACCCCTCAAGGACCGCACAAAAGATGAGAAAGATTGGGGGCAGAACGGCTATTTATAAGCTCCAAATCGCATCTGTCACGTGCCCCTACGCGCCCATGTGGATTTTCCACACGCCCGCGTGGGTTGCAGGAATTTCCACGCGGTCGTGTGAACAGTAACTTTGCTACAGTATGCTATAGTAACCGGGTACATAATCGGGTACATTATCTTGTGGTAGGCTATAAGACTTTTCTTCATCAACGTGTCTTTGAGAGGTCTTGAAATCTTCACAAGGAGAAGGAATTTGAGAATGTGACTGCCTTCGTGCCTTTCCAAATAGTGAATTAACTTGACTTTGCTTGGAAGTTGGCACACATCCTCACGTTCGTGAATTCCTCTTATGTCTTGCTCGTTGAATTGCACAAGAACTCCAAACCTTGTGTCTTTATATCCTATCTTTGCTCCCTTTTACTCCTTTATGGTATCTACAACCTATATGCATAAAAGAACACCCAATACACGATATGAGACATAAACCATACATAAAATGATGCTCAATGCATGTAAAACACGTATAAAAACATGTTCACTAAAGCACTTATCAAAAGGGGACACTCTGCTACATCTCGACTCACCCTCTCAACCCTCTCCAATGTAGCATTGTCTAACCCTCATGGTGTGTCACTCAACCACAAAGGATACCAAGATGGATTCTCAACCCTAGTGTCACTCTAAGGGAAAATCAACTCAATAAGAATTCAAGATTGGAACTCAATTAAAGACATCAATTAAAGAAAGCATAATGAAAGGTCAATGAAACAATAGTATCCTAGGGTTTACAAGTCCAAGTACCCTCTAGGGTTTAACTCTCCATGGAGCACAATACAATCAATAATGAAATCAAAAGTAAAGATATGCAATCCATGAATAAAACCCCCTCAGTGTTCATGCTGATGGTCTTGTGGAGTGGTCGTGTCTTCTCTAAAGGTTCCTTTGTCAAGCCTAGGGCACGCCTCTCTAAATCGGTGCTGATGAAAACTCCCCCAATAACTCTCTTATAAAGGAACGCTGTCTCGAAGGCAGTAAAACCTCTCCAAAGAGCTAGCCAAAGCCTCTCCAAACCCTAGCCGTGGGTGCCTCCAAAGATGGTGAAAATATGGAGAAAGGATGGAAAAAAGGATCCCCCAATCGGTATAAGTCACGGCTTTATATAGAGCTGGAATCGGGAATCCACACGGGTGTGTGGAATTTCCACACGCCCTTGTGAATCTATAGGAATCTGATTTTCTGTGGTCTGTGAATAATAATTGCTACAGTAAATTGCTACCACGATTTGCTACATTAACCTGCTATAGTACTCCACCAAAAACACTCCCGTATCCACACTTTTCATCGAGGCAACATAAACGGGCACACGTCTATGCCGTAGATCGCGTTGCTTTTTCAAACAGGGATAGCATTGATGAAGGTCTTGCTAGCATTGCACAAGTCAGAATATGCAAATGTGACTGCCTTTGTGCCCCTCCAAACCATGTAATTTCTTGAGCACATGGAGGTTGGCACACATTCATGTATCTTCGAGCACAACTTGGATTTTCACGTTTATTTACTCCAAGATCTCATCAACAAAGTGCAATCGCAATCTACTTTGGCTTCCTTCCTCTATATTTGTCTCCATAGCCCTACATGCACAAAAGTAAAACATATACACATATATTAGTGCTACAATCTGATAAAAGTAATGCTCATTGTAAGAAAAGAATACTTCATATTACTAATACACAAGTACTTATCAAACTGCCCCACACTTAAGCTTTTGCTTGTCCTCAAGCAAAAATAAAACATTAAAGCCTAGAAGAAGGAAATATTGAAAGTTCTTAGCCTTAGGTTCACCAAAGAATGCAAGGAGAGCATTCTACAAGTAAGGGGAATTTCAACACCAAATACAAAAAATCATTGCTCTAGCTGAAAACTCGAATAAAAAACGACAACAAACCAAAAATCATTTGTGTGTAAACTCATTCAAGTCGACCCAACTTATACTCCTCAAAGTTCTAAGTATAAGGGACTCATTTATCTACAAAACACCACAAAACGAAGTGATTGTAGTAGCTTCACACATCCTCTAAGGTAGTCCTTTCCAAAGCAGCCGCTAAGGTGGCTTTCACACTTTCGAGGTGGTAGATCTTTCTACCGGGGTAGTAGCTTTCACTCATCCTATGAGATAGCTCTTTCTCTCATTAGGTCATAACTAGTATCCGACCTATGAGAGTAGCTTCATACTTCATAGGCGGTAGCTCTTTCCACCCCCAATGTATTACCAACAAGTAAATAATTTTTTCTTTTCCTTTTTTCAGTAAAAGTAACACAATAAACAAAACTAATTAGTCCCTTAAACATCAAACTTGAGTTCTCAAAAGAGTTTAATGAGAACATTCAATGTTAAAAATTCTCCTAAACTTAAGAATATAACCATTGCAACTAAGGTGAATGATAAGTGCTTGTGCGATATGAATGCGAAACGTTAATTCCTTATGTTGAGCATTACTTTTCTCAGGTTTTTACATTAATATGTGTGTTTTTATGTTACTTTTATGGAGGTATGGTTGAGAGGCTGAGTATGAAGGAAATAGGCCAATGTGGATCATAATGCACCCATTTTGGAAGAGATCTTGCTAAGGTTCAAACGCGAAGACATAGGACAGGTGTGAGATGCTAGAGCGTGTGCCAACCTCCTCGTATTCGAGTGAGTACATCCATTTGGAGGGGCACAAAGGTAGTCACACTCAAGCATTCCGTGTTATGCATACAAGAACAGGAGCTCCACCAACATATATATCATTGAAGAAGCAAGTGATTCACGACGTGAACGTGTGCCCGTTTGTCTTACCCCGATGAAAGTATGGAATTGGCAAGTACTGTAGCAGCACTGTTCACAGTCGGCCGAGAAACCAGAGAAACAGAGAATCCACACGGGCATGTGGAAATTATCCACGCCAGTGTGGAAATTACGCACGGGCGCGTGTATCATCCACGCCCGTGGAGTTGCCCCGATTCAGCCCTGATTTTGGTATTCTTTTCTCCATCTTTTCCCCAACTTGCAAGAGGGCTTCGGCTAGGGTTTCGAGGGGTATTGGCCAAGGTTTTGGAGAGGTTCTATGGCTCTGACATCATGATTCCATTAGGAAGAAGGTTGGTAGGGGAGCTTCGATCGAGGCGTATCCTATACCAGACGAAGGAATCCTTGGACGACGAGTAGAGGACTTTCAACAAGACCATCGACACGACCATCGAGGGGGTTTCTTTATGGATTCATTACTTTTACATTCGATTTCTTTGATTGTACTTAGCTCCATGGAGAGCTAAACCCCTAGTGGGTACTTGGGTGATTGTGAACCCTAGGATGTATTCGCTTCATTGAACTTCTTTATTATGCTTTCAATAAATTGATGTTTATTGTGAGTTCCAACCTTGAATGCTTGATTGTATGAACATTTCCCCTAGAGTGACACTAGGGTTGAGAGTTCTTGTTGGTAACCTTGTGAGTGAGTGACACACCACGAGCGTTAGACAAAGCTAGGTTGGAGAGGGTTGAGAGGGTGAGTCGAGAAGTACAGGAGCGTCCCCTTTCCCCTCCGACGTGATAGATTCTACCTCCGTTCCTTGAGTTCTTTGCGGCTATAATAGAGTGAATGGTCTAAGGGATGAACCTTCGCTGGGGCCTAGTTGTGCGTGCAATGGAGTGAAGCGTTGAGGGGATCTTAGTATCTAGGGCTTAATTGTGGCTAGGGACATTCCGCCTGGACCAAAGGGTTAGGTCTAAATCTAGGAAGAGATTTATCACTTGGAATCCCTAGAGCTCATTGCAACTCTATGTGAGTGCGAGGTGTTGAGATTGTTCGATTTGTCTTCTGGGACATGTATAGAGTTAGGCATAGTTGACCTTAGATTTGGGACTATGTATGTAAGGATTTCAATGACTCACCATTGCATTGATTAGGAAGCATAATAGAGAGTTCTTTCACTTGAAGCGATTATCCTAGGTGAAGCATCATCCGAGTACCCCATCTTTATCGATTGCCTTGCCTCCTCCTTACTTTTGCTCTCTTACTTGTTGCTTTTAATTTCTGAGAATTGAATCATTACCACACTTATCATTGTTGATACTCCACATAGCTAAGAATCGAATTAAGTGTGTTTACTCCCTACTCCATGTGGATTCGACCCCGCTCACCCAGGATTATTACTTCGACAAACCCGTGCACTTGCGGGATATACGCAAGGTGACCTTGTCATGTTTTTGGCGCCGTTGCCGGGGAGCTAGGCGTTTAGAGATACTTTGCACTTTGTTTTCTTAGCTATTTCACCACACAGTCTAATTTATATCTTCTTATTCTATCATCGTTCTCATTTTCTTTTTCTTTATTTTTGGTGCAGCTCCATGTTATGACCCGAGGGAATCCATCAATATTGATTGAAGGAGACCCTGAGCTTGAACGTACACTTTGAAGGAAAGGGAAAGAACCTGTACAAGAACAGCCTAATCCAGCTAATTTGGAAGTAGAAGGATCTGAAAACATGGCAGAACAAAATGAGCAACAACGAACACTATCCTATTATGCCAGACCTTCAGTGTTGGGGACACAATCGAGTATTATGCGCCCCCCAATTAAAGCTCAAAACTTCGAACTAAAGCCGGCATTCATCCATATACTGCAGCAGTCCGCACAATTCAACGGTTTGGCCGATGAGGATCCAAACAATCACATAGAGAGCTTGCTCGAGGTGTGTGACATGCTGAAGATAAATGGTGTGACGGATGATGCCATCAAGTTGAGAGCCTTCCCATTTTCCTTAAAGGGGAGAGCGAAGCAGTGGCTACACTCATTACCTAGAGCATCAATCAGTACATGGGAGGAGATGGTAGAAGCTTTTCTAGCCCATTATTTCCCTCTCGGAAAATCAGCAAAGCTTACGAATGAGATCTCATCCTTTATGCAGTTAGAATTGGAGTCTCTATTTGAGACATGAGAAAGGTTCAAGGAACTCCTGCGAAAGTGTCCGCAACACGGATTCCCGTAATGGATGATTGTTTAAACCTTCTACAATGGTTTGAACCCGAGTACAAGGCAACTCTTGGATGCGGCGGCAGGAGGTACCTTAGGTAGCAAGACCCCCGACGAGGCTCGTCAATTGATTGAGGAAATGGGGTTAAATAGCTACCAGTGGAACGCTAGGGAGAAGAAAAAGGTGGCCGGTCTCCATGAAATTGATGTGGTAACTTCATTGGCGGCCCAAGTGGAGAGTTTGAGTAAGAAGCTAGATCTTATAACTTCGAATAGAGTTGTGGCCGTGACAAATTGCACCGGTTGTGGTGGAGGACATGCTCCCTCTGATTGCCCAATCGTCATAGGTAATGTTTCTTCAGTTGAGAATGTTAATTTTGTAGGTAATGGCATGAGACCTCAAGGGAATCCATACAGCAACACCTACAATTCAGGTTGGAAGAATCATCCTAACTTTTCATGGAGTAATCAAGGACCACAAAAGACCATGGGGCAATCGGGGTTCCAACAACAACAACAAGCCCCTCAAGTGGAAAACAGAATTTCAGGCTTGGAAACACGAATGACGGATTTGGAGAAGAACTTGGCTAGATTTGTTCAATCGGCAAATACAAGGTTTGAATCAGTCGAGGCTACACTTCGCAATCACACCGCCTCCTTGCACAACCTTGAAAATCAAGTGGGGCAAATTGCGAAATCTCTTTCCGAAAGGCCACATGGAAGTTTACCAAGCAACACGGAAACCAACCCTAGAGAACATGTGAAGGTGATCACTTTAAGAAGTGGTCGTGAGGTTGAAGGGAGGCTTCCGAGTGAGATACCGAAAGAACATGCACCCGAGGTTATAGAGGTTGAGGAGGGAGCAAACAAAGAGAAAGAGGTGGCACCCCAACCTTTCAAGCCAAGAATCCCTTATCCCTCTAGATTGAAGAATGACAAAGGGGATGAACAGTATAAAAAGTTCCTGAGTTTGTTCAAGCAACTCCACATCAACATTCCTTTTGTTGAGGCTTTGGCTCAAATGCCTAAGTATGCGAAGTTCCTGAAAGACCTCTTGACCAACAAGAGGAAATTGGAGGAGAGTGCTTCAGTGGTGCTTGATGCTTCATGCTCGGCGGTGTTGCAAAAGAACATGCCGAATAAGAAGAAGGACCCGGGAAGCTTCATTATTCCGTGTAACATCGGCAACTTAGGTGAGGAAATGGCATTGGCGGATTCAGGGGCAAGTATCAACGTCATGCCATATACTTTCTTCCAAAAGCTAGTCTTGGGTGAGCCTAGGCCTACTTGGATGACTTTACAATTGGTGGACCGAATGGTACGACATCCGAGAGGCATCATTGAATACGTGCTTGTCAAGGTGAACAAATACATTTTTCCGGTTGACTTTGTAGTGCTAGATGTCGATGAGGATGCAGATGTACACTTGATACTTGGGAGACCGTTCTTGCGGACTTCCAAAGCATTGATTGACATGGACGGCGGAGAGCTCACATTGAGAGTGGGAGACGATAAGCTCACTTACCGCCTTGCTGAAGCCATGCGGCATTCTCTCAATTTTGATGACACTTTGTATTTTCTAGACACTACTGATGAGATTGTTGATGAATATATACAGGAAATGTTCAACCCGGATCCATATGAAGGTTTGTTCGACCAAGAGGAGAGCAATGAAGAGGTAATGATGCTTGGTTCGAATGGAGAGGAAACATTTACCCCGGGGATCTTGAAGAAGGTGCTCCTGAAAATGAAGAGGGCTAGGAGACGCCACCAAAAACGCCCCAAGACTGTTTGAGACATACATGAGCCAAGGAAGTTGGACGAATGATTTCTAGGTGGTCCGAAGCCCGATAGTACACCCTCTACCCTCAAGAGGCTTTGCTCATCATGCTTTCAAGTTATGGGTAAGAGGGCAACCTTCATTCATGAACCTCTGTGAGGAAAGAAAGATACGTCAAGCTTAGTGACGTTAAACAAGCGCTTCTTGGGAGGCAACCCAAGTGTTTACTGTTTTCGTACCTTTTAGTTTAGTTTGTTTGCATGAATAAATTGTTAAGTGTTGGTGTTTCAATTGTTGAGTGCTTGTGCTGCGATTTTATTGTGGGTTTTTAAAAGAATTCATTGTGTGTTTTGTTGCGAATTGGCGAAGTTTGGTCATTTGAGTTCTATTTTTGTGTTTTTTTATCCGTAAATTTTTGCATAATAGGGTAGGCTCTGAGTATGTAGACATGTTCAGACTAGTTCTACAGAGCCTGCAGGTTTTTCTAAGTCATCCAGAGAAAACACACGGGCGTGTGGAATTTCCGAACGCCCGTGGATGTGTACTGTGAACTCATCCAGAGAGGGCACAGGGGCGTGCGGCTGTCCCTGTGGACGACCATCCGACTGGCGCACGCCCGTGGGTAATTTCCGCACGGGCGTGTGCCTTCCTGCAGAGTTGGGCAGATTTTCCCGAGAACACACAGGGGCGTGGACTCGCCCCTGTGGGTGACCTTGTGAACCACACACGGGCGTGGGTAATTTCTGCACACCCGTGCGAAACTCTGCAGGTTGCTCCCTCCATCCCGACAAAACACAGGGGCGTGCGGCTACCCCTGTGAATTAGGCTTGTGAATGTCTACGTCCGTGGGGGATTTCCGCACGGGCATGTGGAAGACTTGATATCTTTCTCGGATGTCCAGGGAAGCCACAGGGGCGTGCGTCTACCCCTGTGGGTCTGGCACACGGGCGTGGATATTTTCCGCACGCCCGTGGGAGATCATTCTAAGTCAGTGAGAGTGTTTCCCGAGAGCACATAGGGGCGTGCATACGCCCCTGTGGAGCTTTTGAAGTGAGGCGCACGGGCGTGGGGAATTTCCACACGCCCGTGTGGATGCACAGAACGTCAAAAGTCACGAGTTCTGTTTAAAAGAGGATGATTTCTCGCCCTCCTCACAACTCCTTTTCACTTGAAAACACTCTCACACTACTCTCTGAGTCCATTGCGTTAGTTTAGTGGGATTATAGCGAAGTTTTTCGGCCGGCTCTTCATTTTCTTACTCCTCCTCGTCGGTAAATCCTTTTTCATCATCTTCTTTGTCAATTCATGATTTCTATTGATTAATCTGGTTAATAATGCTTCGTTTCTTCAATTGGAACAATGATTTATGTTTAGAGCGAAGTTAGAGATATTATTGAGTTGTATTTTTGGATTGTTGATGCCTGGCCGTGCGGTTCTCATGCCCCGTGAATCTACATGGGCGTGCAGAAATTCCACACGACCGTGTGGATTTCTGCAGTATTGTTTTATCAACTTGTTTGACTAATTTTGTTTAAATTTGGCAGATCATGGCACCTAGGTCAAAGAAGCAAGCTGATAAGAGGCCACGTGAGTCATCCTCTGAGCCCGAGGGCATGCGATTTGCGATTCCCGAACATCAGGTCCGTTTTGAGCGATTGTCGAGACTCTGTTTCGGACAGACTCGATTTCTGGACGCCACTATACTTCGGGAGCTTCAGCAGGGTGATGAGTTCACCGATGAGATCGAGGATCTAGTTTCAGAAGGCAGTTGGCGGCAGTTGCTGTCTATTAGAGAGCCAGCAATCCGAGAGTTTACACTAGAGGTGCTCTCCTCGTTCGAGCTTGATAGAGCGTATGCGAGCTTCGACAGTTTGGGCACCATTCAGTTCAGAGTATTTGGACGCCACCATAGCTTGAGCATTACATAGTTTTCCGTACTACTTGGCCTATATGAGGAGGCATTCACAGCTACAGAGGAGTATGCACAGTTGCCTACTGATTATCCTGGAACCTTGACCCCGCAGAGAGCTTACAGAGTGCTATGTGGTCAAGGTCAGTACGAGCCGGGGGTGTCCAAGGCCACGTGCCTTTCTCGACCTGCATACAG
Source organism: Dioscorea cayenensis subsp. rotundata (assembly GCF_009730915.1). Taxonomy (NCBI): domain Eukaryota; kingdom Viridiplantae; phylum Streptophyta; class Magnoliopsida; order Dioscoreales; family Dioscoreaceae; genus Dioscorea; species Dioscorea cayenensis. Next base: position 10,684 of record NW_024088306.1, read on the forward strand.
ATATTTGCACGCCATCATGAGTATGTCGGTGAATGGTCGTGGTGACAGTACTGGTGTCTTGAGCCGTCAGGAGATTCTGTACTTGTACTCGATGGTAGAGCGCGTACCGATGCACTTAGGGCACATCCTGGCTGATTACATCAGACATCAGGGACAGTATGCTAGACTGGGAGCGATCTTCTCAGGCCCTTACATTACGAGATTAGTGCTGGGCATGGGTCTCTTGGATTCAATTCGCGGGGCCGAGAAGATGAGTGTACCCGCTCCCCTGGGTCTAGAGACGATGCGGTTGATGGGCATGGTCCGCAGGGTTCAGACAGGGGTTTTTGCTTTAGTCCTACCAGCCCTAGAGATAGCTGAGGATGAAGGTGATGAAGCCGGAGCATCTTAGCCCGCCCCCGAGCCTCAGCCAATATCAATGGAGACCGAGGCACCTCCAGCAGCCGAGGAACCACCCCCAGTGCGTATGTTTTTACCTTCTCGAGCCAATGATCGCTTTGAGAGGCTCGAGAATGCTATAGGAATGGTCTGAGCCGAGGTTGTCGAGATTAGGGCTACGCAGGCTACTCAGTACACAGAGTTCATGGCACGTTTTCACATATTACAGCAGATCCTAGAGCGAGACGTTGCCTCATCATTTGTCCTGCAGCCGAGGACTCTTCAGGCCCCCTCAGTTTCTCCAACACCTCCCTCCTCGACCCCAGCACCGGAGGACCCACTATATGCTTCCACTTCAGTAGCAGCAGCAACGGAGCCGGAGAGCGACTCCAACACTTGACCTTTCTTTTACTTTCATGCATTTTACTTTATCTTATTTTCTTGTTCTTAGACTTGTTCACTCAGAAAGGATTTTCCTTCTGAGCTTATGTTATTATGCATTATCGAGTTGTATTCATTGCTTCATCTTTTATACACTCGAGTTATTTTTGTTTTTCTTGAGCTTCACTGAACCCCCTCGTGTATGCGTGCAGATTGTCTTGTCTTCCTGGAAATTGAGACTTAGTCATGGGCACGGTTAAAGTGCTTTGGCACTTGACCGTGTGAGCTTCACAACCCGTTGGAACACTACTCCCATGGAATTTGCTTCATCAAACGCAACACTAGGAGTCAGGGGAGTATTGTTTTGATTACTTCTCCCACATCTATTTTTGAATGATATATTTTGAGTGAGCTTGGATGAGTACATTGAGGACAATGTACAACTTAAGTGTGGGTTGGGGGGGTGGGAGTTTCATAGTGCACACATCTTTTCTATTGTTCTTGATTGTTATATGCTCACATAGCCAATGGCGGTTCACCTTAGTTGCAATGTTTGTATTCTTAAGTCTAGGAGAATTGTTAACATTGAATGTTTTCATGCTCTAGTTCTTGCTTGAATTTTTAGGAATTTTTGCCCGATTTACACTTAGTGCACCACTCACTCTTTGAACTCTATTGGAAACTCATGTTTGATGTTAAAGGGACTAGTTAGGTTTACTTCCTTTGCTAAATTGAAAAAAAAAATTGTAAAATGAAAAGAAGGAACAAAATAGTTTTATTGTTTATTTTTGTTCGTTGGGTGGAAAGAGCTACCACCTATGAAGTATGAAGCTACTCTTACAAGTCGGATACTAGTTATGCCCTAATGAGAGAAAGAGCTATCTCATAGGACGAGTGAAAGCTACCACTCGGGTGGAAAGAGCTACCACCTCGAAAGTGTGAAAGCCACCTTAGTGGCCGCTTTGGAAAAGGCTACCTTAAAGGATGTGTGAAGCTACTACCATTGTTTAAAATTTTTATCACTTTTGTAGATAAATAAGTCCCTTGTACTTAGAACTTTGAGGAGTATAACTTGGGTTGTTTTGAGTGAGTTCACACACTTACACGAAATTCGGGTTTGTTGTCCTTTTTGATTCAAGTTTTTTTAGCTAGAGAATTGATTTTTTTCGTATTTAGTGTTGAAATTTTTCCTTACTTGTAGAATGCTATCTTTGTATACTTTGGTGAACCTAAGGCCAAGAACTTTTAATATTTTCTTCATTGATGCACAGAATGTTTAATTTTTGCTTAAGAACAAGCAAAAGCTTAAGTGTGGGGGTTGATAAGTGCTTGTGCGATATGAATGCGAAGCGTTCATTCCTTATGTTGAGCATTACGCTTTCTCGGGGTTTTTTTACATTAATATGTGTGTTTTTATGTTACTTTTATGCAGGTATGGTTGAGAGGCTGAGTATGAAGGAAATAGTCCAATGTGGATCATAATGCACCCATTTTGGAGGAGATCTTGCTAAGGTTCCAACGCGAAGATGACACGCGTCCGAATATGCGTGTAGACCGCAAGTGCACGGGTGTTGAAGTAATAATTACCCCGGTGAGTGGGTAGTCGAATCCACAGGGAACATGGCTACTAGTACTAACTTCTTCTCTGCTTTCTAACCTAATGATAAATGGAAAGGTGTGGTGATCTAATGTGCGAAGAAATGAATCATCGGAGACAAATATGCAAGGGTTAAATGGATGGAGATCTCAATCAAGAAAAGTGGGGTATTCGGGCAATGCTCCCCCTAGGATTCAGGTATTAGGTATCGAATAAGCAAAGTGTTTCTATGATGAGTAAGTTAAGTCGTGGAAATCCAAATATAATCGGATCCGGCCTCCCGATCACCGATACTAGTCCCCTCACGAGGTCCCGGGTGGAGAAATCGCTCAATCTCAACACCTCACACCACATATGACTTCAAAGCACTCTAGGGATTCCAAGAGGTGTATCCAATTCCTAAAGATTGATCCAACCCTAATTCCCGGCGAAGGATCCTTACCCCCTACAAGGTCCCGGCGGAGAAATCTCTCAATCTCACGCCTCACACCAAATATGGTTGCATAGAGCCTAAGGAACGGAGATAGAATACACTCAATCGGAAGGGAGAGGGACACTCCACTATCTCATGACTCACCCTCTCAACCCTCTTTAACCTTGAAGTTCTAACTCTAATGGAGACCTCTCTCACATCAAAGTAACAAATCATGCAAATCCAATCAACCACAAGGATTAATTAAACAAGCAAGCAATGAGAATACAAGATTAAAACTTAATCAAACTCGGATTAAATAGAAACACTAAGCAAATCCACAAAAGATGAGAATCCTAGGGTTCACAATCCCAAATACCCTCTAGGGTTTTAGCTCTCCATGGAGCAACATACAAAACACACCATCAATGAATGAAAGTACATTAAAACCATAGAAATAAAGCCTCTTATATATGAACTGATGGCCTTGATGGAGAGCTTCGACGTCTTGAAGGACCCACTCCGAAGCTAGGTTCACCGATGGCTTCCTTGATGCTATAACGGAGGAGGAATCGATCAAAGTTGGTGATGAAGCGCCTCCAAAGCCGCAAAGATCTCCTCTCCAAACCCTAGCCGTCTCACCCCTCAAGAGTTGCACAAAAGATGAGAAAAAATAGGGCAAAACGGCTATTTATAGGCCTTAGATCGCGCCTGTCATGTGCCCTCACGCGCCCGTGTGGATTTTCCACGTGGCCGCGTGGGCTGTAGAAATTTTCACGCGGGTGCGTGGAATTTCCACGCGGGCGTGAGCGATGAATCTCGATACAAGATTACTACTACGATTTTTTTGCTACAGTACTTTTTCACAAAACGCGGTCCAATCACTCTTCTCTTGAGGCCACATGTCCCGGGCACACGTCCATGTGGTAGGCTATAAAACTTTTTCTTCATCGATGTATCTTTGAGAGCTCTTGCAATCTTCACAAAGAGAAGAAACATGAAGATGTGGCTGCCTTTGTGCCCTTCCAACTAGTGAATTGACTTGAATCTTCTTGGAAGTTGGCACACATCTCTACGTTTATAAACTCCTCTCGTGTCTTGGTCCTTGAATTGAACAAGAACTCCCTACATTATGTCTTTATAGCCCATCTTTGCTTCCTTTTTACTCTTCAAGGCATTCACAACCTATATGCATAAAAAGAACACCAAATACACAATATGAGACATAAACCATAGTAAAAAAATGATGCTCAATGCATGTAAAACATATAAAAAAAATATGTCTACTCAACCATTTATCGGAAGACATAGGGACGGTGTGAGATGCTAGAGCGTGTGCCAACCTCCTCGCATTCGAGTGAGTACATCCATTTGGAGGGGCACAAAGGTAGTCACACTCGAGCATTCCGTCTTATGCATACAAGAACAGGAGCTCCACCAACATATATATCATTGAAGAAGCAAGTGATTCACGACGTGAACGTGTGCCCGTTTGTGTTACCCCGATGAAAGTATGGAATTGGGAAGTTATTTAGGTCGAAGACTGTAGCAGAGCACCGCAGCAACACTCGTAGCAAAGCACTATTTACGACCGGTCGAGAAACCAGAGAACAGAGAATCCACACGGGCGCAGTGGAAATTATCCACGCCCTGTGTGGAAATTCCGCGACGTAGGCGTGTATCGCCCACGCCCGTGGAGTTACCCGATTCCACCTCTATTTAAAAGCCGATTCAGTCTCGATTTTGGTATTCTTTTTCTCCATCTTTTTCCCCAACTTGCAAGAGGGCTTTCGGCTAGGGTTTTCGAGGGGTATTGGCCAAGGTTTTTAGAGAGGTTCTACGGCTCCGACATTGTGATTCCATTAGGAAGAAGGTTGGTAGGGGAGCTTCGATCGAGGCGTATCCTATACCGGATAAAGGAATCCTTGGACTGACTAGTAGAGGACTTTCCACAAGACCATCGACTACGACCATCGAGGGGTTTCTTTATGGATTCATTTCTTTTTACATTCAATTTCTTTTGATTGTACTTAGATCCATGGAGAGCTAAACCCCTAGTTGGTACTTGGGTGATTGTGAACCCTAGGATGTACTTGTTTCATTGAACTTCTTTATTATGCTTTCAATAAATTGATGTTTATTGTGAGTTCCAACATTGAATGCTTGATTGTATGAACATTTCCCCTAGAGTGACACTAGGGTTGAGAGTTCTTGTTGGTAACTTTGTGAGTGAGTGACACACCACGAGCGTTAGACAAAGCTAGGTTGGAGAGGGTTGAGAGGGTGAGTCGAGAGGTACAGGAGCATCCCCTTTCCCCTCCAACGTGATAGATTCTACCTCCGTTCCTCGAGTTCTTTGGGCCATAATAGAGTGAATGGTCTAAGGGATGAGCCTCCGCTGGGGCCTAGTTGCGCGTGCAATGGAGTGAAGCGTTGAGATGATCTTAGTATCTAGGGCTTAATTGTGGCTAGGACCTTCCGCCTGGACCAAAGGGTTAGGTCTAAATCTAGGAAGAGATTTATCACTTGAAATCCCTAGAGCTCATTGCAACTCTATGCGAGTGCGAGGTATTGAGATTGTTCTATTTGTCCTCCGGGACATGTATAGAGTTAGGCATAGTTGACCATAGATTTGGGACTATGTATGTAAGGATTTCCATCACTCACCATTGCATTGATTAGGAAGCATAATAGAGAGTTCTTGCACTTGAAGCGATTATCCTAGGTGAAGCATCATCCGAGTACCTCATCTTTATCGATTGCCTTGCCTCCTCCTTACTTTTGCTCTCTTACTTGTTGCTGTTAATTTCTGAGAATAGAATCATTACCACACTTATCATTGTTGATACTCCACATAGCTAAGAATCGAATTAAGTTTCTTTACTCCCTACTCCATGTGGATTTGACCCCGCTCACCCGGGATTATTACTTCGACAAACCCGTACACTTGCGGGATATATGCAAGGGACCTTGTCAGTGAACTGCCATTGGCTATGTGTGCATGCATGTTCAATCAAAACTTATGTAAAGAACATGTGTAATGTGAACTCCCCCAACACTTAAGATGTACATTGCCCTAAATATAAGCATGCAACCACAATAAAAGGTATAACAATAAAAAATGAATGTGGAGATGGGCAATTGAAACAATACTCCCCTGAACTCCTAATGGTGTGTTTGATGAAACTAGATTCCTTGGGAGTTGAGTTCCAACGGGTTATGAAGCACACACGACCATGTGTAAAACACATTGACCGTGTCTATGACTAATGCTCAATTTATATACTCAGAAGACCATCTGTACATATACGCAATGGGGTTCAGTGAAGCTCAACAAAAATAAAACAACTCGAGTATATAAAGATAAAGCAATGAAATACAACTCAAGACAAAAAAAATAAAAGATAAACTCAGAAGGTAGGTCGTTTTTGAGTAATACAAGTCCTGAATATAAAACCAAAATAAAATACGAAAATATAGAGCAATTAAAAGAAAGACGCATCAAGTGTTAGTATCATGCTCGATTGCCTTTGTTGTTGCTGCTAGCGGTGGAGAAATAGGTGGATCGGCTGGCACTGGAATCGGTGATGGTGGTGCTGGAGATGCTTAAGGGGTCCTCGGTCTCATTTCAAAGTGTGATGTCACGTCTCTCTCTAGTAGCTGCTGTAGGATATCGATACGCACCATGACCTCTGTGTGGTTCATGACCTGTGTCACACGAACCTTGGCCAGATCGGCCTGTAATACTCCCACCGCACTCTTGAGCCTTTCAAAGCGATCATGGGCTCGGGGTGGAGAAAAAATGCGCACTAGGGGTGGCTCCTGTGCTGTGGAAGGTACATCTGTCTGCTCTGAGTGTTGCTGCGGCTCGAGCACTGGCCGAGAACCTTCTGGTGTAACTCCCTCGGCCTTAAATGGCTCTGGTGGGGGCATGTTCAAGACATACACCCCATCTCTATATCTCCTGATCATGCCCATCATATGCATGGTCTCCAAGCCGAGGGATGCTGGAACTATTATCTTCTCAGCCACTTTAATCACGTCCAATAGACCCATCCCCATGATGAGTCTAGTAATGTAAGAGCCCGAGAAAATAACTCCAGTCCTAGGGTACTGCCCCTGGTGCCTCAGGTATTCAGCTACAATGTGCCCAGATAGATCGGCTGACTCTACACCATGGAGTGCTAATAAACACCTAAATTTACATATTTTATATGTATTAATCTTGTATTATTTGTGTATATGTTAATGAATTGATGTCCGTTTAAGTATAAATTGGTTATTTCGGTGTTGCAGATCCTAAAAGAGCCGAACGATGCTCAAAAATGCAAATTGGACAAATTCGACACCAAAAACGACATTTTTGGGGTTTCGGCATTGTAGCGGTACTGTAGCAGAGTCACTATTCGTGGTACGGGGCATTCGGCTATGAGCTTCACGGGGTCCATGCCCCCGCATGAGTACCCGTGAGGTTTGTTGGAAATTCAGAACTCTCTTCAATTAGGTCTATAATTAGGAAGAGATTTATCACTTGGAATCCCTAGAGCTCATTGCAACTCTATGCGAGTGCGAGGTGTTGAGATTGTTCGATTTCTCCTCCGGGACATGTATAGAGTTAGGCATAGTTGACCTTAGATTTGGGACTATGTAATTAAAGGATTTTCCCACGACTCACCATTGCATTGATTAGGAAGCATAATAGAGGGTTCTTTCACTTGAAACAATTATCCTAGGTGGAGCATTATCCCGGGTACCCCATCTTTATCGATTGCCTTACCCCCTTCTTTACTTTTTGCTCTCTTTCTTGTTGCTTTTTATTGTTGAGAATTGAATCATTATCACACTCCTTATCATTGATCTTTCACATAGCTAAGAATCGAATTAAGTATTTTTTTATTCCCTACTCCCTCTGGATTCGATACCCGCCCACCCGGGATTATTACTCGACAAACCCGATGCGCTTGTGGGATATACGCAAAGGGGAACTTGTCGATCCTGTGGATGCCGGTGAATCTTTTTGTGAACTTGTGTATTTAGATGTTCTAATTTTGTCTATTGCAATTATTGTGTGTTTGTGATTCATTCTTGGTGCATTTGATGTGTTGCTTACATGAGAACTTTGTAAACCAACTCCCTAGGTTGTACTTGGTAGCGTGACCATCGCCCTTATACTAGACACACCAAGTTTGGAAGGGATTCATGCACGAATACACCATGACCATCGGGTATTTTGTACCTCTCCAAAATTAGGGCTACACCAAGTTGTGTTCCGGCTCTAATTAGAGATTTCTCCCTTGTTAATGCAATCGCTTTGAGGATTTGATCGGGAAGAAATTCGTATCAATACTTATATCGGACTAGGGGTCAATTGCCGTGACCATCGGGTTGATCTAATTTAGGAAATCTCTAGGTCCAAACCTCCAATTGCATGACATTCTTAGCATCCTTTACACTTCAGTATCCCCTAGGGAATCTCACATCCGTGACCATTTCATTCCCCTAATTTTATACCCTTGCCTTGTTTTAGACTCCACTTGTAGTTCTTTGATTTTAATTAATAGATTACCCTTCAAATCTTTCGGCTAGACAATACGCGAAGAGGAAGTAAGGAGGTAGATCCTTGGGCCTGTGAATCGACCCTCTCGTGCTTGCACGAGAGGTATTACTTGACGACTCCGTGCGCTTGCGGATCGTGTATCATGTTTTTGGCGCCGTTGTCGGGGACCCACAAGGAATACTAGGAAAACTTAGAGCTTATTGATTTAGCCATTGTTTCTTTTATTTTGCACATTTGTTTCTTTTTATTTCTTTTTGTATATACATTTCCATTCATTTGAAATTATTTTTCTGCTTTAAATATTTCTCTTTGTTTAACATTTCTTGGTTATTCATTATCCACTATAATCATGGTTGCAGCTAACAGTTGGGGTGACGCTTCTTGTCTGCAGATCCCATACTCGAATTTCCCACTTGAATCTCTAGCGGCATTTGAACTAGAGGGAATGATGAGTACACACATTCTTGATAGTTGGAGATGGTCTGAGCGTTACAATGTGGCTAGAATCATACCCCTGGGAGAACATGACATACAGGACCTATTCACGCATTATATGAAGTCCGACTGCTGTGTTGCCGGTAGTTGAGCTTACTCCACCGACATCCCTCCATCCCCACCCATGAGGAAGAAAGGAACAAGTCCAATTACTCACGTCAGTACTAGTTCGACAAAAATGAAGAGGAAATAGATCTTATGGTGGGAAGTGACTCAGGGTCATCCGGATGTGAGATTCACGTTATGAAAGAGTGCGTGGATAGTGGTAGCTTCACGGAAGATCAGTGTAGAGGGTCTGAGGATATTGATCTCGGGAAGTTTTGGTGATTAAAATCATCAATTGAGGAACCACTGAAATAGAACTAAAGCCGCTCTCAACACCTGAGTATGCATTTTCGGTAGAGGATCAAAACTTCCTATCATCATTGCGCCTCGGATCGACCCCTAAGAAAAATTTGAGAAATTAAAGGAATTAGCCCCTTCCTTCCGTATACACAAGATTTTCATGGAAGATAATCATAGGCCAATGTACTATACCCCGTAGATGGCTGAACCCTAATACGAAGAAGAAGTAGTGCAAGTGAGGTGATCAAACTTCTTGATGCAGCATCATCTTTCCTATCTTTGACAGTGAGTGGGTGAGCCAGTGCAAGTAGTGCCGAAAAAGGTAGGAATAACGCTGGTCACTAATGAAAAAGAATGAATTAGTCCCCATTAGAACGGTCACAGATGGCGGGTGTGCATAGACTATAGAAAACTCAATGATGGTACTAGAAAAGATCATTTCCCTCTACCTTTCATTGACCAAATGCTTGAACGACTAGCGGGCACTCATATTACCTGCTTTCTTGGATGGTCTCTCCTCGGTACTTTCAAATCCCCATCTCCCCTGAAGACTCTGGGAGAAGACAACTTTCACATGCCCTTATGGTATTTTTGCTATCACCGGTATGCCTTTCGAACTATGTAATGCGCGACCATCTTCCAAACTATGTATGATGGCCATATTTGATGATCTAGTGGAAGATATCATGGAGGTTTTCATGGATGATTTCTCAATTTTCGGTGATTCTTTCAATCTCTGCCTCAAAAATCTAGAGCGGGTCTTAGCAGGATGTGTGGAAACCAACTTGGTTCTCGAGTTGGGAAAAGTGTCATTTTATGGTCAAGGAAGGTAGTGTGCTTGGCCATAAGATATCACAGCAGAGGAATTAAGGTGGATAGGCCAAAAACGGTTTCCATTATTGAACGACGCCTCCCCAACGTCGATGAAGGCCAATAGGAGTTTTTGGGATATCACGTGTTTTTCTGCAGAAGGTTCATCAAGGATTTTTCATTAATCGCCCGGACCAGCACATAAAACTCCTAGAGAAGGACAACTGCGTTGATAGCAATACGTAACTGA
>NW_024088307.1:0-17256 GCF_009730915.1 Dioscorea cayenensis subsp. rotundata
GTTGATGGAGATCTTGTTCTATGTGCATAAGTCGGAATGCTTGAGTGTGAGCGCCTTGTGCCCTCAAATGGTTGTGCTAACTCAAATACGAGGAGGTTGGCACACACTCTAGCATCTCACTTTGACCTATGTCTTCGCGTTTGAACCTTAGCAAGATTTCCTCCAAAATTGGTGCATTATGATCCACATTGGCTACTTTCCTTCATACTCGGCCTCACAACCCTACCTGCACGAAAGTAACATAAAAACATATATGTTAGTGTAAAAACCCGAGAAAAGTAATGCTCAACATAAGGAAAGAATGCTTCGCATTCATATCACACAAGCACTTATTAAACTCCCCCACACTTAAGCTTTTGCTTATCCTCAAGCAAAAATTAAACATTCTGTGCATAGATGAAAGAAATATTGGAAGTGCTTGGCCTTAGGTTCACCAAAGTGTACAGAGAAAGCATTCTACAAGTAAGGGAAATTTCAACATTAAATACAAAAAATCAAAGCTCTAGCTAAAAACTTTAATAAAAAAGGACAACAAACCCAAAATCGTGTACGTGTGTGAATTCACTCAAAACAACCCAAAGTATACTCCTCAAAGTTCTAAGTACAAGGGACTTATTTATCTACCAAAGTGACAACAATTTCAAAGATGGTAGTAGCTTCACACATCCTCTAAGGTAGCCCTTTCCAAAGCGGGCGCTAAGGTGGCTTTCACACTTTCGAGGTGGTAGCTCTTTCTACCAGAGTGGTAGCTTTCACTCATCCTATGAGATAGCTCTTTCTCTCATTAGGGCATCATAGCTAGTATCCGACTTATGAGAGTAGCTTCATACTTCATAGGTGGTGGCTCTTTCCACCCAACAAGCACAAATAAACAATAAAACTATTTTGTTCTTTCTTTTCATTTTCCATTTTTTTTTCAGAATTTAACACAAGAAATAACTATAACTAGTCCCTTTAACATCGAACATGAGTTTTCAATAGAGTTTAAAGAGTGAGTAGTGCACTGAGTGTAAATCGGGTAAAAATTCCTAGAAATTCAAGCAAGAACTAGAGCATGAAAACATTCCATGTTAAAATTTCTCCTAAACTCAAGAATACAATCATTGTAACTAAGGTGAACCACCATTGGCTATGTGAGCATGTATATCAATCAAGAAAAATAAAAAGGATGTGTGCACTGTGAAACACCCCCACCCCCACACACACACACACTTAAGTTGTACATTGTCCTCAATGTACATATTCAAGCTCACTCAAAATATATATTAATGAAGAATATATGTGGGAGAAGCAATCAAAACAATACTCCCCGACTCCCTAGTGTCACGTTTGATGGAGCTAAGTCCTTGGGATTAATGTTGAAGCGAGGTTGTGAAGCTCACACGGCCAAGTGCCAAAAGCACTTTGGCCGTGCCCATGATTTCAAAGTCTCAATTCCCAAGATGATAAAAACCATCTGCACGCATACACGAGGGGGTTCAGTGAAGCACAAGAAATACAAAAATAACTCGAGTATATAAAAGATAAAGCAATGAATACAACTCGAGATGCAAAATGAAAATAAACTCAGAAGGGGAATCCTTTCTGAGTAAACAAGTCTAAAATAAAATGCAAAATAAAGAAAATATAGAAAAATAAAGTCAAATGTCGGTGTCACGCTCTGTCGAGCTCCTCTGCTGCTGCTTGGTGGTGGAGAAGCACATGGTGGATCCTGTGGTGCTAGAATAGGTGATGGGGATGCTAGAGGTGCCGAGGGAGCCTGAGGAGTCCTCGGATGCAAGACAAATGATGAGGCGACGTCTCGCTCTAAGATCTGCTGTAATACATCGAAACGTGCCATGAACTCTGTGTAATAAGTGACCTGCATAACCCTAATCTCGGCAATCTCTACTCGAGCCTCAGTCACCTCTGCCCATATCACTCCCACCGCATTCTCGAGCCTCTCAAAGCGATCATGGGCTCGAGATGGTAAAAACATACGCACGGGGGATGCGTCCTCTGCCGCCGGAGGTGCCTCAGTTTCCATCGGTGCTGGCTGAGGCTCGGGGGCAGGCTGGGAAGCCTCAGCATGATCACCCTCATCCTCAGCTATCTCTGGAGCTGGTAGCACCAAAGTATAAACCCCTGTCCAAACTCTGCGGACCATGACCATCAATCTCAGTGTCTCTAAACTCAGGGGGGTAGGTATACTCATCTTCTCAGCCCCACGAATCGAAGCCAAGAGACCCATGCTCAGCACTGATCTCGTAATGTAGGGGCCCGAGAAGATCACTACCAGTCTAGCATAATGCCCATGATGTCTGATGTACTCTGCCATGATGTGTCCTAAATGAATCGGTACGCGCTGCACCATAGAGTACAAGTATAGAAGCTCCTGCCGGCTCAGAACACCAGTGCTATCACCACGGCTATTCACCAACCTACTTATGATGGCATGTAAATATCTGTATAGAAGCTCGTACTAACCATGACCACATAGTACTCTGTAAGCTCTCTGCAGGGTCAAGGCTCCAGGATAATCAGTCGGTAACTGAGTATACTTCTCAGTGTCTGTAAATACCTTCTCATACAAGCCAATCAGAACTGAAAACTGAGTGACGCTCAAGCTATGGTGATGTCCAAGTGCTCTAAACTAAATGGTGTCCAAACTGTCGAAGCTCACGCAAGATCTATCAAACTCGAATGATGATAGCACCTCCAGTGCAAATTCTCGGATGGCTGGCTCTCTAATCGTCAATAACTGCCTCAAACCACCTGCTGAAACGAGATCCTCGACCTCATCAGTGAGCTCATCTCCCTACTATAGATCTCACAGTATACTCGTGTCCAGGAATCGAGTCTGTCCGAACTAGAGTCTTGACAGGCACTCATAGCGAACCTGATGCTCTGGGATCGCGAAACTCATGCCCTCAGGCTCAGGGGATGACTCACGCGGCCTCTTATCAGCTTACTTCTTCGACCAAGGTGCCATAATCTGAAAAATTTGAAACGAAATCGATCAAACAAGTTGATAAACTAACGCTGCAGAAATCCACACGATCGTGTGGAATTTCCGCACGCTCGTGTGGATCCACGGGGCGTGAAAGCCACACGGCCGCGCCTTAAAACTCCTAAAATACACCGTGAAATTACCTCTTCTTCGTTCTAAAACACATATAATCTTTCTAATTGGATAAACGAAGCATTTTTCTCTAAATTCATCGATGGAAACCATGAATTTGCGAAGAAAATTTTAAATAGGGCTTACCGACGATATGGGAAGAGAAAATCAAGAACCAGCCGGAAAACCTTGCCAAAATCCCACCAAATTGGTGCTATGAAGTCGGGAAATGATGTGAGAGTGTTTTCAAACGACTGGAAGACGTGAAGAAGGAGAGAAACTATTCTTCTTTAAAAAGAAATCACGCCCCTTGGGGTTCTATGCATCCACACGGGCGTGCGGAAATTATCCATGCCCATGTGCCTCATTACGAGAGAGCCACAGGGGCGTACACACGCCCCTGTGCGCTCTCGGGAAAACATCTCATTGTCTCTGAACACTCTCCCACTGGCGTGTGGAAAATACCCACGCCTGTGCACCCTTCCCACAGGGGCAGCCGCACGCCCCTGTGGCTTCTCTGGATGAGCTCACAATACAAATCCACGGGCGTGCTGAAATTCCACACACCCGTGCGTCTTCACTGGATGCCTTAGAAAAACCTGCAGGCTCTGCAGAAAGTTTTTGAACATGTTTACACACTCAGAGCCTGCCCTAGTATGCGAGTTTTACCAGCGAAAAACATGGAATAAAGCTCAAACGACATAACTTCGCCAATTCCACATGAAAACACACGATGAATATTCAAAGTTCACAAGAAAATCTCAGCACAAGCATCTAAAAATCAAGACACCAACACTTAACAATTTATTCATGCAAACAAACTAAACTGGAAGATAAGAAAACAGTAAACACTTGGGTTGCCTCCCAAGAAGCACTTGTTTAACGTTACTAAGCTTGACGTACCTTGTCTTACCTCACGGGGGTTCATGAATGAAAGTTGCCCTCTTACCCATGGCTTGAAATCATGATGTGCAGAGTCTCTTGAGGATAGAAGGTGAATTATCGGGCTTCGGACCACCTAACAATGATTCGTCCAACTTCTTCAGTTCATGTACGTCTCCAACAGACTTGGAGTGTTTCCGGTGGCGTCTCCTAGCCCTTTTCATTTTCCGGAGCACCTTCTTCAAGATCCCCGGGGTAGATGGTACTTCTTCGGTCGCACCAAGCATCATTACTTCTTCATAATCCTTCTCTTGGTCAAACAAACCCTCGTATGGGTCCGGATTGAACATTTCCTGCATGTATTCATCAACAATCTCATTAGTAGTGTCTAGAAAGTATAAAGTATCATCGAAATCAAGAGAATGCCATATGGATTCAGCAAGGCGGTATGTGAGCTTGTCATCTCCAACCCTCAAAGTTAGCTCTCCGCCGTCCATGTCAATCAATGCCTTGGAAGTCCGCAAGAATGGTCTCCCAAGTATCAAAGGTACATCCGCATCCTCATCGATGTCTAGCACTACAAAGTCAACCGGAAAAATGTACTTGTCCACCTTGACAAGCACGTCTTCAATGATACCTCTCGGATGTCATACTGTTCTGTCCGCTAGTTGTAAAGTCATCCAAGTAGGCCTAGGCTCACCCAAGCCTAGCTTTTGAAAGAAGGTGTATGACATAACGTTGATACTGGCCCCTGAGTCCGCCAATGCCATTTCCTCACCTAGATTGCCAATATTACACGGAATGATGAAGCTTCCTGGGTCTTTCTTCTTGTTCGGTATGTTCTTTTGCAATACCGCCGAGCATGAAGCATCTAAAATCACTGAAGCACTTTCCTCCAATTTCCTCTTGTTAGTCAACAAGTCTTTCAAGAACTTCGCATACTTAGGCATTTGGGCCAATGCCTCAACAAAAGGAATATTGATGTGGAGCTGCTTGAACAAACTCACGAACTTCTTATACTGTTCATCCCCTTGGTCATTTTTCAATCTAGAGGGATATGGGATTCTTGGCTTGAAAGGTAGGGGTGACACCTCTTTCTCTTTGCTTGTTCCCTCTTCCACCTCTATAACCTCGGGTGCGTGTTCTTTTGGCTTCTCACTCGGAAGCCTACCTTCAACCTCATGACCACTTCTCAAAGTGATCGCCTTCACGTGCTCTCTAGGGTTGGTTTCTGTATTGCTCGGCAAGCTTCCATGTGGCCTTTCAGAGAGAGAGACTTCGCAATTTGCCCCACTTGATTTTCAAGGTTATGCAAAGAGGCGGTGTGGTTGCGAAGTGTAGCCTCGACTGATTCAAACCTTGTATTTGCAAATTGCACAAATCTAGTCAAGTGCTTGTCTAAGTCGTTCATTCGGGTTTCCAAACTTGAGACTCTGTTTTCCACCTGAGGGGCTTGTTATTGTTGTTGGAAACCCAGTGGCCCCATAGCCTTTTGTGGACCCTGATTACTCCATGAGAAATTTGGATGATTCTTCCAACCATAATTGTTGGTATTGCTATATGGGTTTCCTTGAGGTCTCATGCCATTACCTACAAAATCAACGTTCTCCACCGAAGAAACATCACCGATAGAGATTGGGCAATCGGAGGAAGCATGTCCTCCACCACACCTGGTGCAATTAGTCACGGCCGCCACTCTATTTGAAGTTAGAAGATCTAACTTCTTACTCAAATTTTCCACTTGAGCCGCCAATGAAGTTACCGCATCTATTTCATGGAGACCGGCCATCTTTTTCTTCTCCCTAGCATTCCATTGGTTGCTGTTTAGCCCCATTTCCTTAATTAATTGACGGGCCTCATCGAGGGTCTTGCTACCTAAAGTACCTCCTGCTGCCGCATCCAAGAGTTGCCTTGTACTCAGATTCAAACCATTGTAATATGTCTGAACAATCATCCACTCCGGAAATCCGTGTTCCGGGCACTTTCTCAGGAGTTTCTTGAACCTTTCCCATGTCTCGAATAGAGACACCAATTCCAACTGAACAAAGGATGAGATCTCATTCCTAAGCTTTGCTGATTTTCTGGGAGGGAAATAACGGGCAAGAAAAGCTTCTACCATCTCCTCCCATGTGGTAATTGATGCTCCAGGTAATGAGTGTAGCCACTGCTTCGCTCTCCCCTTTAGGGAAAATGGGAAGGCTCTCAACTTGATGGCATCATCCGTCACTCCATTTATCTTCAGCATATCACACACCTCGGCCAAACTCTATATGACTGTTTGGATCCTCATCGGCCAAACTGTTGAACAGTGTGGATTGCTGCAACATGTGGATGAATGCCGGCTTCAGCTCAAAGCTCTGAGCTGTGATCGGGGGACGAACAATGCTCGATTGTGTCCCCAACACTGAAGGTCTGGCATAATCAGATAATGTCCGCTGTTGCTCGTTCTGTTCTGCTATGTTTTCAAATCCTTCCACTTCCAAATTAGCTAAATTAGACTGTTCTTGCACAGGCTCTTTCCCTTTTCTTCTAAGTGTATGTTCAAGCTCAAGATCTCCTTCAATCAATATTGAGGGATTCCCTCAGGTTATAACCTGGAGCTGCACCCAAAAAGAAAGAAAAAGAAATCAGAATGATGATAGAATAAAAAGATATAAAATAGAATATATGGTGAAATAGCTAATAAAACAAAGTGCAAAGTATCTCTAAACGCCTATTCCCCGGCAACGGTAGCAAAAACTTGACAAGATCCCCTTGCGTATATCCCGCAAGTGCACGAGTTTGTCGAATTAATTATCCCGGATGAGTGGGTATCGAAGCCACAGGGAATAGGGAATAAAAACACTTAATCCGTTTTTTAGCTATGTGAAAGATCAATAGTGATAGTGTGACAATGATTCAATTCTCAAAAGTAAAAAACAACAAGTAAGAGAGTACGAGTAAAGAGGGAGGTAAGGCGATCGATAAAGTGCAAGAACCCTCTATTATGCTTCCTAAACAATGCAATGGTGAGTCGTGGAAATCGTTAAACACATAGTCCCAAATCTAAGGTCAACTATACCTAACTCTATACATGTCCCGGAGGAGAGATTAAATAACCTCTCAACCTCGCACTCGAATAGAGTTGCAATAAGCTCTAGGGATACCAAGTGATAAATCTCTTCTTAATTATAGACCTAACTTTTTGGTCCAGGTGGAAGATCTCTAACCACAATTAAGCCCTAGATACTAAGATCACCTCAACGCTTCACTCCGTTGCACGCGCAACTAAGCCCCAGCGGAGGGTCATATCTTAGACCATTCACTTTATTATGGCAGCAAAGAACTCGAGGAACGGAGGTAGAATCTATCACGTCGGAGGGGAAAGGGGACGCTCCTGTACCTCTCGACTCACCCTCTCAACCCTCTCCAACCTAGCTTTGTCTAATGCTCGTGGTGTGTCGCTCACTCACAAGGTTACCAACAAGAACTCTCAACCCTAGTGTCACTCTAGGGGAAATGTTCATACAATCAAGCATTCAAGGTTGGAACTCACAATAAACATCAATTAATTGATAGCAATAATAAAGGGCTTCAATGAAACAAATACATCCTAGGGTTCACAAATACCCAAGTACCCACTAGGGGTTTAGCTCTCCATGGAGCTAAGTACAATCAAAGAAATAGAATATAAAAATAATGAATCTATAGAGAACCCCCCTCGATAGTCGTATTGATGGCCTTGTGGAAAGTCCTCTACTCGTCGTCCAAAGATTCCCTTGTCCGGTATAGGATACGCCTAGACGGAAGCTCCCCTACCAACCTTCTTCCTAAGGAATGACGATGTTGGAGCCATAGAACCTCCCCAAAATCCTAGCCAATACCTCTCAAAACCCTAGTCGAAACCCCCTCTCAAGTTGGGGAAAAGATGGAGAAAAGAATACTGAAATCGGGGCTGAATCGGCTTTTAAATAGAGGTGGAATTGGGAGCGACCACACGGGCACGTGGATTTTTCACACGCCCATGTGGAGTTTCCACACGCCGTGTATAATTTCCACACGCCGTGTGGATTCTCTGAAATTCCTATTTTTCTCGGCCCGACTGTGAGCGAGTCTTTTGCTACGATGACTTTCGCTACATTACCTGTACTAAAATACTTCCCGAGTCCATACTTTCATCGAGGTGACACAAACGGGCACACGTTCACATCGTGGATCGCTTTGCTTCTTTAATGACGGACAAGTTGGTGGAGATCTTGTTCTATGTGCATAAGTCGGAATGCTTGAGTGTGACTGCCCTTGTGCCTCTCCAAATGGTTGTGCTAACTCAAATACGAGGAGGTTGGCACACACTCTAGCATCTCGCACCCGACCTATGTCTTCGCGTTTGAACCTTAGCAAGATTTCCTCCAAAATCGTTGCATTATGATCCACATTGGCTTCTTTCCTTCATACTCGGCCTCACAACCCTACCTGCACGAAAGTAACATAAAAACACAATGTTAGTGTAAAAACCAGAGAAAAGAAATGCTCAAAATAAGGAAAAAATGCTTTGCATTCATATCACACAAGCACTTATCAGTACCTCCACAGGAAAGCTTCGCATGGGCAAGTGCACGCCCCGGTGTGCTCTCGGGAAAACACTCACTGCCTCTTAACGCAAATAGACAGGCGTGTGAAAAATACCCACGCCGATGCCCCCGACCCACAGGGGGAGCCGCACGCCCCTGTGGCTGCTCTGGACATCTGAGAAAAATTTCTAAGTATTCCGCACGCCCGTGTGGAAATTCTACACCGGCGTGGGAATTCACAAGCCCAACTCACAGGGGCAAGCGCACGCCCCTGTGACTTCTCGGGATGAAGAGATCTCCTCTGCAGAGATTCGCACGGGCGTGCAGAAATTACCCACACCCGTGCGATTTTCATAAGGTCGCCCACAGGGGCGAGTCCACGCCACTGTGTGCTTTCAGGAAAGTCTGCCAATCTCTGCAGGACTTCACATGCCCGTGCGGAAATTACACACGGGCGTGCGAGGATTGCATGGTCATTTACAGGGCCGAGGCCACGCCCCTATGCCTTCTCTGGATAAGCTTGCAATAAAAAACCACGGGAGTGTGTTAATTCCACACGCCCGTGTGTTTTCTCTGGATGCCTTAGAAAATTCTACAGGCTCTGCAAAAAATTTCTGAGCATGTTTACAGACTCAGAGCCTGCCCCAATATGCAATTTATACCAGTGAAAACCATGAGAAATAGCTCAAACAACCAAAATTTCGCCAAATTCACATGAAAACACACGATGAACTTGAAAACCTAGGATTAAATCACAGCAAAAATATAAAACATCAAGACACCAACACTCAACAATTTATTCAAGCAACAGTAAACTACCAAATTAAGAAAATAGTAAACACTCGGGTTGCCTCCCAAGAAGCGCTTGTTTAACATCACTTAGCTTTACGTGCCCTGTCTTACCTCATGGGGGCTCATAGATAAAAGTTTCCTTCTTACCCATGGCTTGGAAACATGATGAGCAAAATCTCTTGAGGGTAGAGGGTGAATTGTCGGGCTTGGGACTTCCTAGCAATGATTCACCCAGTTTGTTCGGTTCACGCATGTCTCCAACAGCCTTGGAGCGTTTCCGATGGCGTCTCCTAGCCCTCTTCAATTTCCGGAGCACCTTCTTCAAGATCCCCGGAGTAGATGGTACTGTTTTTGTCGAACCAAGCATCATGATCTCTTCATTGTCCTCCCTTGGTCGAATAAGCCTTCGTATGGATCCGGATTGAACATTTCCTGTATGTATTCATTAACAATCTCATCAGTAGCGTCTAGAAAATACAAAGTATCATCGAAATCAAGAGAATACCGCATGACTTCAGCAAGGCGGTATGTGAGCTTGTCATATCCAACTCTCAAAGTTAGCTCTCCGCTGTCCATGTCAATCAATGCCTTGGAAGTCCACAAAAACGGCCTCCAAGGTATCAAGGGTACATCCGCATCCTCATCGACGTTTAGCACTACAAAGTCAACCGAAAAAATATACTTGTCCACCTTGATAAGCATATCCTCGATGATGCCTCTCGGATCTCTCAACGTTCGGTCCTCTAGTTGCAAAGTCATCCTAGTAGGTCTAGGCTCGCTCAAGCCTAGCTTTTGAAAGAATGTGTATAGCATGACGTTGATGCTTGCCCCTGAGTCTGCCAATGCCATTTCTTCACCTAGATTGCCAATATTGCACGGAATGATGAAGCTTCCCGGGTCCTTCTTCTTGTTCGACATGTTCTTTTGTAAGACCGCCGAGCAAGATGCATCTAAGATCACTAAAGCACTCTCCTCCAACTTCCTCTTGTTGGTCAACAAGTCTTTCAAAAATTTTGCATACTTAGGCATTTGGGCCAATGCCTTAACAAAAGGAATATTGATGTGGAATTGCTTGAAAAAACTCAGGAACTTCTTGTACTGTTCATCCCCTTGGTCATTCTACAATCTAGAGGGATAAGGGATCCTTGGCTTGAAAGGTGGGGGTGCCACCTCCTTCTCTTTTCTTGTTCCCTCTTCAACCTCTATAACCTCGGGTGAGTGTTCATTTGGCTTCTCACTTGGAAGCCTACCATCGACCTCACGTCCATTTCTCAAAGTGATCGCCTTCATATGCTCTCTAGGGTTGGTCTCGGTATTACTCGGTAAGCTTCCATGTGGCCTTTCCGATAGAGACTTCATAATCGCTCCCACTTGATTTTCAAGATTATGTAAGGAGGCGGTATGGTTGTGAAGTGTAGCCTCAACTGATTCAAACCTTATATTTGACGATTACACAAACCTAGTGAAGGCCTTCTCCAAATCGGTCATTCGGGTCTTCAAACCTGAAACTCTGTTTTCCACATTTGGGCCTTGTTGTTGGAAACCCGGTGGCCCCATGGCCTTTTGTGGACCTTAGTTGCTCCACGAGAAATTGGGATGACTCTTCCAAACCCGCAGTTGTGAGGTATTACTTGTATGGATTTCCTTGATTCCTCATGTCATTACCCACAAAATCGATGTTCTCAACTGAAGATACATCACCAATAGATATCGGGCAATCGGAGGGAGCATGTCTTCCACCACACCAGGTGCAAGTAATCACGGCCGCTACTTTGTTCGAAGTTAGAAGATCTAACTTCTTACTCAATGATTCCACTTGAGCCACCAACGAAGTCACTGCAACTATCTCATGGAGACCGGCCACCTTTTTCTTCTCCCTGGCATTCTATTGGTAGCTGTTTAACCCCATTTCTTCAATTAATTGACGGGCCTCATCGGGGGTCTTGCTGCCTAAGGTACCTCCTACTGCCATATCCAAGAGTTGCCTTGTACTCGAATTCAGACCGTTGTAAAAGGTCTGAACAATCATCCACTCCGGGAATCCGTGTTACGGGCACTTTCTCAGGAGCTCCTTGAACCTTTCCCACGTCTCAAATAGAGACTCCAATTCCAACTGTACAAATGATGAGATCTCATTCCTAAGCTTTACAAATTTTCTGGGAAGGAAATAACGACCAAGAAAAGCTTCTACCATCTCCTCCCATGTGGTAATTGATGCTTTAGGTAATGAGTGTAGCCACTGCTTCGCTCTCCCTTTCAAGGAAAATGGGAAGGCTCTCAACTTGATGGCATCATCCGTTACCCCATTTATTTTCAGCATATCACATACCTCGAGAAAGTTCTCTATATGACTGCTTGGATCCTCATCGGCCAAACCATTAAACTGTGCGGATTGCTACAACATATGGATGAATGCCGGCTTCAGCTCGAAATTCTGAGCTATAATCGGGGGACGCACAATGCTCGATTGTGTCCCCAATACTGAAGGTTTGGCATAATTGGATAATGTTTGCTGCTGCTCATTCTGTTCTGCCATGTTTTCAGATTCTTCTACATCCAAATCAGCTAGATTAGACTGTTCTTGCATGGGTTTTTTCCTTTTCTTCTAAGTGTACGTTCGAGCTCGGGATCTCCTTCAATCAATATGGAGGGGTTCTCTCGGGTCATAACCTAGAGTTGTACCTAAAAAGAAAGAAAAAAAATCAGAATGATGATAGAATAAGAAAATATGAAATAGAATGAATAAATGAATAGCTAAGAAAAACAAAGTACAAAGTATCTCTAAATGCCTACTCCCCGGCAACGGCGCCAAAAACTTGACACGTCTGTATATGCGTGTAAACCGCAAGTGCACGAGTGTCAAAGTAATAATCCTAGATGAGTGGGTATCGTATCCACAGAGAGTAGGGAATAAAGACACTTAAGTTGTTTCTTAACTAATGTGGAAGACGAATAGTGATATGTGTGACAAGATTCAATTATCAAAAGTAAAAACAACAAGAAAGAGAGCACAAGTAAAGGAGAAGGTAAGGCAATCGATAAAAATGGGGTACCCGGATATTGTTCCGCCTAGGATAATCATTTCAAGTGCAAGAAACCTCTATTATTTTTCTTAATTAATGCAATAGTGAGTCGCGGAAATCCTTAATTGCATAGTCCCAAATCTAAGGTCATCCATGGCTAACTCTATACATGTCCTGGAGGAGAAATTGAACAATCTCAACACCTCGCACTCATATAGAATTGCAATGAGCTTTACGGATTCCAAATGATAAACCCTATTCCTATGTATAGACCTAACCCTTTGGTCCAGGTGAAAGATCCCTAGCCACAATTAAGCCCTACATGCTAAAATCACTTCAACGCTTCACTCCGTTGCACTCGCAACTAAGCCCCAGCGGAAGGTCATCCCTTAGCCCATTCACTCTACTATGGCCGCAAAGAACTCTTGGAACGTGGAGGTAGGATAGATCACACCGGAGAGGAAAAGGGGCGCTCCGCTACCACTCAACTCACCCTCTCAACCATCTCCAATCTAGCTTTGTCTAACTCTCATGGTGTGCCACTCACTCACAAGAGTTACCAAGAAGAACTCTCAACCCTAGTGTCACTATAGGGGAGTATGCATACAATCAAGAATACAAGATTGGAACTCATAATAAACATCAATTAATTGAAAGCATAATAAAGGGATTCAATAAAACGATTACATCCTAGGGTTCACAAATATTCAAGTACCCACTAGGGGTTTAGCTCTCCATGGAGCTATATACAATTAATGAAATCAAATGTAAAAACAAAGCATCCATAGAAAACCCACTCGTTAGTCATGGCGATGGTCTTGTGGAGAGTCCTCTACTCATCGCAAGGGTCCCTTTGTCCGGTCTAGGATATACCTTGCCGGATCAGTGCCGGTGAAAGCTCTCCCACTAACCTTCTTCCAAACGGTGCGCGATGTCAAAGCCGTAGAACCTCTCCAAAGCCCTAGCCAATATCTCTCAAAACCCTAGCCACAGTCCTCTCTCAAGTTGGGGAAAAGATGAAGAAAAGAATGCTGAAATCGGGGCTGAAATCGGCTTTTAAATGGCTGGAATCAGGATTTCACACGCCCGTGTGAGCGCCCCTGTGGATTTTTCACATGGGCGTGTGGAATTTCCACACGCCCTTGTGGATTCTCTATTTTTCTGTTTTCTTGGCCGACTGTGAACAGTGCTGGTACAGTATTCTTGCTATAGTACCGGCCCGAAATACTCTCGAATCCATGCTTTCATCGAGGTAACGCAAATGGGCACATGTTTACATCGTAGATCGCTTTCCTTCTTCAATAACGGACATATTAGTAGAGATCTTGTTCTATATGTATAAGTCAGAATGCTTGAATGTGACTGCCCTTGTGCCCTTCCAAATAGTTGTGCTAACTCGAATACAAGGAGGTTGGCACACATTCCCGCATCTCGAACCCGACCTATGTCTTCATGTTTGAACCTTAGCAAGATTTCCTCCAAATTGGTGCATAACGGCATTGGCTTCTTTCTCTCATATTCGGCCTCACCACCCTACCTGCATAAAAGTAACATAAATACACACATATAAGCATTAAAAACCTGAGAAAAGTAATGCTCAACACAAGGAAAGAATACTTCATATTCTTATCGCACAAGCATTTATTAGACATGCATCACAGTTCTTCTTTAGGTTTTACAAGCCAATGCAATGATCTCTAATTAAGGTGAGTTGCAAGATCTACATATTTATTTTTGTATTTAATACTTAGTGATTAAGATTTTCATTTCATGAAGTTGTGATGTATTATCCATTTTATTTTTTTAGGGAATCGTATTATGGTGCAAGTTACTTATATAGCGCAAGGGTTAATTTTTGTGTTCATATTTGTGTTCATGCTTATGGAAGGAAACCAGAAATTTTGTGTTCAAAGTTTGTGTTCTAAGTATTTGTGTTCATGTTATAAATTTTTTTTGTTTGTTGCTTATGTTTGATGAAGAGATGGTTTGTTTGTGTTATAAGTATTTGTGTTCATGTTATAAAATTTTGTAGTAAAAGAAGGTATCCATGAGATGTTGTTTGATTTTGTAGTATGTGTGTTGCTTATGTTTGATGAAGAGATGTTGTGTGTTGCTTATGTTAGATTGATGAAGAGATGTTGTTTGATTTTGTAGTATGTGTGTTGCTTATGTTTGATGAAGAGATGTTGTGTGTTGCTTATGTTAGATGAAGAGATGTTGTTTGATTTTGTAGTATGCGCAGGTGTCCATGCTTCCATGCTTGGAGAATAGACTTCCATGCTTTATTCTATTGGTAGTGTTATTATTCTTGAATGCATAACAGAATTGATTTCTATTTTGAATTCGCAGTGACATTCTAAAATTTGTATTTTGCATAACAGTCAATTATAACAAAAGTCTGAGCGATTTATATAACTTTCTGATACCCAACAACCAATATCCCATTGATGAATACGGAAATTTGTGAATACGCTAATGATGGAACCCAGAAAAAAGAGATAATAAACAAACAACATCTTCCCAAAAGGGATAATAAACAACCAATCTTCCTTCTTGTCGCTGGAGAAAGTCTGCAGCCTTCAGCCCCCCTTGTCCACATGGATAATAAACATACAACATCTTCACAATGGAAAAAACGGATTTAACCTGGACATCACAATTTCTAGGAGTTCCTGATCTTCTATGCCAAATCAAGAAGAAGCTGGATTAACTTTGATGGGCTGGTCAAACCTGGATTGCAATTATAGAAGCTAAATCAATATACAACAATTAGCAAAAACAAGCAAAAAGATAAAAGTGGATGATCAGCGGCTTACAGATGCCTTCCATTGAGAGTATAAATTCAAGGAGGCCTTCCACTGATTCCATCCACATATAGGGAGGGATCCCGGATGCGTGGATAAATTCAAGTCTATATGCACAGCATTAAGGAAAATCCAAGATCAACCGCTTTTAGGACCTGAAACCAATTTCAGATTTTCTTCAACAGTTGGATTAGAATTAAGGTTAAGGCAATCACGGATCAAAATTTTTTTTCTTTTTTTAAGTACGAAAGTTAGATTTATGCCTTAGCTACCAATAACATTATGCTCAAATACATATCAACAAGCAACTCGATCGCTCACTCATCAAGCAAACAATATATTCCCTTGGATCGAACAAAGCATTCTTCAAGCTTGATGCTCGAGCCACAACAAACATGCTTTGCCCGGATCACGGATCTGATCAATCTTTAAAAGACTAAGGAGACATGGCTACAAATAACAATACCAAAATTTCCACAAATAAACATACTTAAAGACCCCAAAAGACATAAAGGCACACAGAAAACAACAAGTAAAAGCTTTTGGCTGATTGTCCCAAAAAGGGATTGAAAACACCAATTATACTACAATATCACAGCAATCATGAAATTGCCGGATCAAAGAAGCTACCCAAATGAATGTTCTCAATATCAATCAAAGATTGAAAAAGATTATCAGTAATAAGATCAAACTGATACTAAAGTAAGATCAGGCATTTAAACCACAAATAGGCAACTTTAAATCCATTCAACACTATCAAACAGATTAAAATAAAAAAAGTTGATGAAAAAAATGGAAAAACTTTTTAACATGAAAGCATTTCCACTACCACTAGCTAAAAGATCGCATAAAAATACCTACCCGAACCCCGCAAACTCAGCTGAACAACAAGATACACAATCATCACTCACACAAAATTGCAGGCAATTATTTGTAAGTAATAAAGAAATTATGCACAATGGGATGAGGCTCAGGCTCACTAAAAGAATTCTGCAAAAATAATTCACATTTTAACAAGGTAATAATTGCTTCCCACAGAATGCAAGCATCTCAATCCATTCAAATGTTGCTTCACAGAAAATATCCATAAAAACTCAATGAATACAAAACAATGAACACTGAACAACAAAAACCCATGAAATCAAAACACAGACCAAATTTGACCAATCCAAGTGAAAAATCAAATGAAATTAGAGGGCTAGATAAACATGATTCAAGGGGTGCAGACCAATTTAAGAAGGAAAAAAAGGCTCAGATCTTGCCACTCTATTCTTTCGCATGGATAAACACGATTCAAGGGCTGCAACTAAAGTTACCATGCCACCCAATCTATATACTCTTTTATAAGGCAAATCATCATGGCCAAGAACATAATTACTAAGAGTAATGCCTATATAGAGCGACGCAACCACACAAACCAGCCACATCGGCAGATAGAAATACATGATGCAAAAACATGATTCATGC
The DNA here is from genome assembly GCF_009730915.1 of Dioscorea cayenensis subsp. rotundata. NCBI lineage: Eukaryota > Viridiplantae > Streptophyta > Magnoliopsida > Dioscoreales > Dioscoreaceae > Dioscorea > Dioscorea cayenensis. The sequence goes on from NW_024088307.1 coordinate 16,619, forward strand.
TGAATATAGATAAAGTATCAAGCAATAGAATCAAAATGGAGGCTCAGATTCAACAGTACTGATCTTCTCCCATCCTTCCCCCTCCCTCTACAACAATAAGAGTAGCGGTTGCCTACTAGGCCATCCAAGCCACTATGCCATTGTTGTAGAGAGATGAGGCAGGATAGAAATTTTTAGGGCATCATCATTGCCTCTGTACTTGATTTCAAGGCGAGCCGGGCTTTTGTGCCAAGAATTTCAGAAAGCCAACCACACGAGAGAGAGAGAGGAAGCGGGAGCTCTTGTGCACTACCAACAGGTCGGCTCTAGTTTCTTTTTCAAAAGCCAAAGCGAGAGAGGGCGCCAACGAGCAGGGAGGGAGGCAGCGAGCACGACACGAACACAGAGAGAGAGAGAGAGAGAGAGAGAGAGAGAGTCCCACACGAGAGACACAAACTAGGGCCGACTCGTGCCCTAGTTTCTCTTCAAAAGCCAAATGAGAGAGAGGCGGCCGGGAGCGAGGGAGGCGAAGCGACTGACCAAGCAGACTCAAGACGAGAGAGAGAGAGAGAGAGAGAGAGAGAGAGAGAGAGAGTCCCACACGATAGATCCAAAACTAGGGCCGACTTGTGCCCTAGTTTCTCTTCAAAGCCAAATGA
>NW_024088308.1:0-4229 GCF_009730915.1 Dioscorea cayenensis subsp. rotundata
CATCTCTGACAATGGCCGAGTATTCAAAAGTTTCAAGGTTATAATAAGGTTTGCTCAGCATCACAAAATAGATTGGAGGTATTCCTCCATCTATAATGCTAAAGCAAATGGTCTTGCAGAAGCATTCAATAAAACATTATCCAAGTTGTTAAAGAAAGTAGTTTTCAAAAAGTCAAAGGGATTAGCACAAAAGGCTTCCTGAAGTTTTATGGGCATGCCGGATAATATATCGAACACCAACTCAATCAACACCGTAATCGTTAGTTTTTGGTACAGAAGTTGTTCTTCCGCTTGAAGTCCAGATTCCATCTCTGAGAATTGCCTTACAGAACGAACTCACAAATGAAGACAGAGTTTGCTTGCGTTTGGATGAACTTGAGGCCCAACAGAATCTTGAAGTCGACAAAGCAAGGATGACTAGAGCTTATAATAAGATGGCTTGCATTCGAACTTTCGAGAAATGAGAGTGGTATGGGTGTTATGAAGGCCAATCATCACCAACAAGCATGCCAAGGGCAAATTCAAGTCAAATTGGGGAGGCCCGTATATTATAGAGGTAGTCTACAAAGGTGGAGCTTATCATAGTTAGTTGACGACGATGGAATAAGACCTATGCCACCCATTAATGCGAGCTTCTTAAAAAAATATTACCCATGATGTACCTGTAATCCATGATATGAAAATGTGAAAAAAGGGGGAAAAAGAAGAAGAAAAAAAGAATGAAAAAAAAAGAGAATCCAGTGCTTTTGTTTGAGCAAGTTGGTCAAGCATGACATATGCTTCTCGAGGAAAATTACGAGTTCCATTATCTTCTTTCTCTTCTCCACTTAAATAAAAGCATATTATAAAATAAAATTTTGTGTTTGTCTATGACGGAACGTCCAATGCTCTTGTTTTAACAAGTTGGTCAAGCATGATATATGCTTCTCGAGGCAAAACACAAATTCTATCATGTTGTTTTTCTTTATCAAGTTGAATAAAGATATGATCCCATGAATTTTGAAATGATTCTCGTAAATTTCACTCTAAGAGATTACATGCAAATCTTATAAGAAGCTATAAGATCAAGTAAGGAAAAGAAAAAGAAAGAAAAATTAAAAAGAAAAATTAAAAAGAAAAATTAAAAAGAAAATAAAAAGAAAATAAAAAAAGAAAACAAAAAAAAGAGATAAAAAAACAACAACAACAAAAAAACGAAAAAAACAACAAAAAAAAACAAAAAAGGAAGAACAATCAAGGAAATGATGAATTTTGAAGGCAAAATCTGCAATTTTTCATAAAAAGGGTTGTTTTGATCAAGTAGCTCATCGGGTATCCAGATCAGCTCTTATCGTCATGAAATTTTAAGTACATCATAAACACATGACAATGGTTAATATGAACAGTTGAAATTAAATTTGGAGTTTTGATGATTTTTAAAGAAATTTAAACTTCAAGCTAAAATTCAGAAAATTTCTCCTCAAATGACCAGAGTTGATCAAAGCTTAATCGGACTATGATAACTTCTTTGATTAATCTAAAAATTTTATTGAAGCTTTGGGATGCCATGATGTTTCATGTGAATGGTTATGATTATATTTTATGTTCGGAAAATTCTAAAACAAATTCAAGACTCAACAGTGAAATACATTGATAATCATCATGGAAATTATTTGTCATCAAGTTGATGATTGAATGATTAAACATTTTGGGAAATGTTTTGGAAATATTTTTACATGCTCATAACATTATCATCTTCAATATGGACAGCGGAGATTTTGTTTGTGGTTCATTTTACCTCTTACAAAAATTTATAATTTTAAATCAGATTTTGTTAAGTATGGTGGTCTTCATTGTTGATTTTTGTTTAGTTGATGATTAGATGGTTGAATCTTTCCTGATAGTCATCAAATTTATTTTTCTTTGAGTTGAATAGTCGAAGTCATGTTTGGAGTTTGGCCACTCATAAAAAAAGAAGAGGAAGAAATAAAAAAGCAAAAAAAGTTCGAATAGAAAATTTCTATTACTAAGGAGAAAAGTTGGGAAGACATGGACCACATCAAGTTAAAGTTGAATGAATAAAATAGGTAGGACCTAAAACTAAGCAACGAAAGTAAAACTAAGCCAAATTCGAAGATAAAAATAAGCTAAGCCTAAAGTTGAGCTTTTGCTCTCTCAAAGTTGGCAAGAGCCTCCTTAGATGACAATGAGGTTTGTAATTTGTCGCCACTACCTCCAAGTGCTTCAATTTGTTGATGAATATTAGCGAGGGACTTGTTCACTTCTTCAATGGGAGGAGCATCAGATAAGAGGCTCATTCCTGAGGAGATGATTTGTTCTTTTTCTTTTTCTTGCGCTTTCAATTCTTCCCCTAGGGCTCTCCATTCTTGCAATTTCTATCTTATTTGTATGAGCTCCATATTAGCCTCATCCATATGTTAGGACATTGTTGTGAGAGACAATTTGGTTTTATTTAGCCTTTCTTCGTTCACCATCAATTCCATCTTTTTTGCCAATTTTAGGTAGTTTCCTCCATTATTTGTGTCATGGGCAATCTTGGTCATATCAAGTACTTCATATATCTTGTCTCTTGTGATTGAAATGTCAGCTCCATGTGTCATCAAGTTTTTGTGTAATTTTGTAGTTTCCTCCCTCAAAGATTCATGCTCATGAGGATGCGATGATTTCACCTTTTCAATAAGCTTATTTACCCAAAAGGACTCGAAACCCGTGTCTTTTCTTACAAGTTGACATCATGTGCAAAGTCAGAAGACAGAGAGTCATGTGCGAAGGGACTCATCTTCGGGGAAGGAGCTTCATGAGGATATGCAATAGAAAGGAAAAAGATTAAAATGAGTGAGATTGGCAATTAAGAAAAATAGGGAAAGAAAGACTTGTTGAGTAACATACCTATTGAGTTGGATCCCGGTTTGGAGATGCTAGCTTGATCCTCCCCATGTTCATTTATGTTAGGAATGGCACCTAAATGGAAGGAGAACCACATATTTAATAAGCTAATAATAAAAAAAGAAAGTTTGAGATCTACTCACGATAGAGTTTGAGACCTACTCAAAGATAAAGGTTTAAAATATAAAAAAAAAGAGTTTGAAATCTACTCAAAATATAAGGTTGGAAATCAACAGAAATAAAAAGAGTTTGAGATCTACACGAAATAGAGTTTGAGATCTACTCAAAAAAGAGTTTGAGATCTACTCAAAGATAAGGTTTATAAAAAAAGAGTTTGAGATTTAGGCAAAATAAAGTTTGAGATTTATTCAAAAAAAGAGTTTGAGATCTACTTGTGGGATCGAAAATACGCGTATGGTATCATGTCTGTGAAGAAGACACCAGGCGACACATCGAAACACAAACATCATATTTGTTTCGTGGATTCTTCCATTTCTAATAGAGGCAAGCCTCTATTATTATTAATTACCCCAGACAATGTCTTGGGAACCTCCGATTAAGGGCTCAAATACAAGTAAAAGGGCAAGAAAATTTTGCAAATTATAAAATTTATTTATTTTATTATATGAACATGTTTATTACATCACTTATATATATATATATATTATATCATTGCCGCTGCCTATGCCTTGCCACTACATTGCCTGCCTTATTGCCATTTTGAGATATATATCTCGTTATCGCCTTGAAATTCACCACTGACCTTTGTCACCACGTTGCATGTCTCATAATCATTTTGAAATGTCTTCCTCATTACAGCCTTAAGATATATATATATATATATATCGTTTCCATTTTTCATATAAAAAAAAGGGTTCCGTTGCCGGGAATTGAACATTCTTGTTATAGCCTTGGACAGAGTAATTTTGTCGTTGCTCTAATAACAACATGTCATCAGTATTTGATATATTGGCCGAACCTTTTTCTTCATTGCTACATATCCCATAGTGCTCTTCATGGTTCGTATCATTGTAGTCACCATCTTTTCTTTATTTAATCAACATCACCAACATCCATCGTTACTAATCCTTCTTATAATCAATTAAACATCTCGCGAAGCTAAATCATGTATGTTTTTTTAAAGGAAATACAAAACAATTCTATACCTTGCATGCATGCATGGCATGACATAATATCTACACCACTAATATTGCTTCATTTTCTAAAGTTTCTTCTCCCTAATTCTCCTCTGTCGTTTTCGTTCTCAGTCACCACTCTTGGTTTTCTGAATCGAAGGCGTCTAGGACCATTTTTCTGGGACTGGATATCAAGTACTTTGCCTT
>NW_024088309.1:0-38088 GCF_009730915.1 Dioscorea cayenensis subsp. rotundata
GAGTTATAGGATCACGGTAACTTTGTGTGCACAGGTGCTGGTGATGAGAAGAGCTATGTTCCAAGTTTAAGGTGGGGAGATCTCAATATCCGAGAGAGATGCGTTTGGGATCGAGCATTCAAGGGAAGTAGTTCGGGTTGGCTTTAATGGCGTGAGTTGACATTGGTGGGCGCCTGAATTGAAATCTAGCTGGGAGAATAAACCCAGTTTTTCAAGGGCGTCCGCTGGCAGCGTAAGAGTGAGGACACTTTTTTTAGGGGTTCTTAGGATCTAACTTTCAGTTAAACCGTCATCGAGAGCGTTGCCAGTTGGAAGGGTGCCATTTTGGTAGTGGCGGTATTGAGCCAAGGCAACGGTATTCCCAAGTGCGGAATTCAGTATTTCATTCAGTCCATGCGTGAGCCACGAGATGTTACCATTGTGGGCAGCGAGCCACCTCAATGGATGTCCAAAGATAGGCTATGGAGTGCCGGTGGTACCTCTCACAATTGGGAAAACAGTCGATCGTGTCTGATCTGGTGGGTCTCACCGATTGCCTCAGCAGTCGATTGTTTAGTAATGTTCCACAAGGTGAAATATATGAATTTGTGAAACCGTTCCTGACCAAGTTTTTCTGCGACCAATGCGGGAAGCGAGGCGTAATCGTATGTGATTACAAATCTTGTATCCATTTTCACCATGATGATGTGTTTGATAGACTAAGGTTCAAAGGGGTCTTTATTAGCACATATGCTGTCATTCAATAGAATAGCTTCTCGCTTTGGTTTTGTAAACTTGTGATCAAGCGCTTGGCTAAAGTTATCGAGAGAGGCAGGTTTTAAGGATGTCCTATCAAGGTGAAGGGAGACTTTGAGGCAGTTGATTCCACTTCGAGATGCAATTTTGATGCCATACTTGGATGGACGGTTGAATAGGCATAGTGCGCTATCACGACTATAGGAAAAGAAGTCTTTGCAAACTTGTCTTGGATCTAATATTGTGCTTGATGGTGAAAGAAAGATTTTTCAAGGTGTTGGTGATTTCTTGTATGAAAGCAGGAAACTGAGTAAGTGAGGTGTGTGAGAGCATGTCTGCCCATATAGTGGATAAAAGAATTGTGGACTAAACTTGAGGATGTCCCAGATTGAGGTTTTAGTATGTTCCTAATGAATTTTGGTGGATAGCCCCCGGATCGAGGTTGAGTTTGCTATTGACTTACACGGTCTTGTTTTAGTCTCCATTCCTCCGTGTATGCTTTCATGAGCTTAAGGGTTAAGTGTGGTTACATAATTTGGTAGATAAAGGGTTCATACGCTGAGTGTGTCATGTGGGGTGCGCCGATTTCTTTGTGAATGAAAAAGGATGGGTGGCCTAGATTGTGTGTCGATTACTGGCCAGTTGAACTAATTATCAAGAACAAGTATCCTTTAGGATAGATGATTTGTTTGACCGGTTGCATGTAGAAAAAGTGTTTTGAAGATTGTCATTTGGTGCGGTTACCATCTTGGAAGATCAGGAGGTGATGTGTGGAAGTTCGGGTGCATGTTACAAAATTATAAATTTGGTCATGCCATTTTGGTTTGAGTAATGCCTAGGCTTTTGGTGGATTTGATGGTGATATTCAAACCATATCTAGACAAGTTGTGATTGTCTTCGTCGATGATATTTTGATCTGCATTTTAATGAATGATGAGGGGCATGTATGAACACTGGTATGATCGATGCAAATCTTAGAAGGGTTCTATGCTAAATTCTCGAAGTTGAGTTTTGATTTGGGTAGTGGTGTTTTTGGAAATGTGGTGGGTTGCGGAAGGAATGCGTATTGGACGAAAGAAAATCGAAATCATTGATTGGGAACAACAAAGAGTGTATAAGTTCGAGTTCCTTGGGTTGGCGTGGTTATTACGCGGCTTTATCGAGGGTTTTCTAACCTTGTCACTGGAATTAACTCGAGGTCCAGGGTTTGTTTGGGTTGAGAAATGCGAGGAATAGTTTTCAAGAGGTTGAAGAATCGCTGACTGCGGCGCCGGTGCACCTACCTACCTGGTAAGAAACTATTAAAGTGTACAATGGTGTTTAGCGATTGTAACTTCTTTTGATAAGGGACATGGTTGTATCTTGATGCTGAGAGATGATGAGAGTGATAGATTGTAGCTTCTCGACAATGATAAAGAAACATGGGTTGAATTATCCTACCCTTATTGATTTGTGAGTTAGAAGCATTGGTTTTCTCTGAAGATCTGGGGACGATGACTACTCTTTCACGTGAGAGAGAGGGTGACTGGTATATCACCGGATCGTAAAGTTTAAAGTATTTGTTTCAATCGGAAGGAGCTAAAGCTTGAAGGGTATTAACGCGAGTAGATGGCTAGAGTTGATGCGATTATGATCGTGATTGACTATCGACGTCGGGAAAGGCGATGTGATGGCCAGATGCTCTAAGTAGGAAGACTTCAACTTCTCTCAGCCTGCCTTGTACCAGCATCTTGTCACGATCTCAACTTATAGTTCTTTGGGACATGGATGTGCGAGCTTAAGATTGAGCAAAGGAGATTTTGTTGCCTTTGGCAACTTTTGTGGTAAGACCGTCATTGCTTGAGCGATTCAGGAGATCTTTACAGAAAGCGGATGAAGAGTTGGTGATAGAAATCTGTGAGGAAGTTGGAAAGGGGTGAAACCTGACGCTAGATTTGGGCTGCGATTGATGAGTATTCGTGTTTTAGGGAAGGATTTGTATTCGAGGATATAGGACTTGAGAGTGCTATTTTAGGAAGCTCATTCCTCGTCGTACTGATTCAACGAGGCACTAAAGATGTCTTGCCGTACGTCGAGAAAGTGTGTGTGAGTGCAGGAATGGGCGTGGGATCGCGAGAGTTTATAGTGCAAGATGCATAGTATACCCGAGCCGGTAAAAAGCGGAGCATCGATATTAACTAGCGAGGACTATTACAACCTTTGCCTATCCTAGAGTGGAAATGGGAGCATATTACTATGGACTTCGTGGTTGGGTCACGCGTGCCTCTGACGGACGTGATTACATATGGGTTGATGTGGACCGTGGCATAAAATCGAGCCCATTTATGGCCATTCATACCAAGTATTCGCGCTTGGAAAGATTAGCGAATTCTTATATAAAGTGAGAGGTGTTAGACTCCATGGAGTACACTGTTTTCAATTGTGGCGGATCGTGACTCGAGATATACATCTCAATTTTGGTTGAAGTTTATATGGGGCTTTGGAATGACTTTCGAGGACTCGACACTCGCATACCATCAGAGACGGACAGCCAGACTATAAGCTGATACAATCAGATCACTTGGGATGTGTATGAGGGCTCGTGATCTTGATTTCTAGGGTAGTTCGGGATAAAGTATTTACCTTTCACAATAATAGTTTTTCATGTACAGAGTATTGAGTGAGGCTCCTTACAAGAAACTTTTGTATGGACGTAAGTCTGCCGATGCGCCTCTTTATGTTAGTGTGCAGTCGTTGAAAAGAAAGTTGTATAGAGTGTGGAAATTGATTCGAGAAACAATAGTAGAAGTGAAGGTGATTCGGACGAGGGTTAAAAGTGGTCCAAAAGATGGAAAAGAAATAGCTATACGCAGACCCGGAGAAGAGATTTAAGTTCCATGTGGGTGAATAGAGTTTTCTGAAGATGATATCCTGTGGAAGGGAATGTCTGAGTTTCAAAGAGCAATGGAAAACTAAATGCACTCGATTATATTGGGATGTTCTTGATACTCAGAGAAGAGTTGGACGATTAGCTTATAAACGAGTTGCTGCCGGGAAGCTAGAGATGTATAATGTTTTCCATGCTCTCGTTTATTGAAAAGTACATGTCAGGATCCGTCGCGCCACATGAGCATCCCCCATGTGGAGCACAGTGCGAGAAGAGATTTGATGTTAGAAGTGAAGGACTACAGTAGTTATCCTTGATCGGCTAGATATAAAATCGCTCGAGGAAGGTGGTAGCCATGATTGCTTAAGAAAGTATGGTATGAGTAAGCGGAAATATCCTGAATTTCATGCAGTAGGAGTTGACACAGAGACCTAAATGGTTCATGATGAGAAATATCCTGATTTGTTCAATGAGTATGGTAAGCATAAAATTTTCGAGGAGACAAATTTCCTTGCGGGAGGGTGAGAGTGTCATATCACGTCTTGATTTTTGACCTCATGCCATAATTTAGAAATGTCTCTACTGCAAATCATTAGGAGGCGAAATGGTCATTTTTGCACTAGTGCAGCAACCTATGCGTTCTCTGCTTATGCGATGGGTTAGGTGTGAAAACCGGCCGAAAAGTAGTAAAAGCGGTCTGGAGGCTCATTTCTTTTAATTTTTCTCTTATAAAAGGGCATTTTGGTGCTATCCTTTTATTTTAAAATAAATCGAAAATTGAATGGATAAGAGAGGAAGCAACTGAAAGCTTCTTCTCGATACTCTCGTTTCCTGGCGGATCTCTGTTTCAGACACTTTCTTCTTCATAACCCGTCCGAGGTTTTCTTTTGAGAATTTCTGCTAGCGAAGGCTTCTTCGGTAGAATCACTTAGCACTTCATATCCTATTCCTCTCATTCTTACGAGCTTGGTGAAGTAGGAAGCGATTCAGAGGTTTTACTGCTTTGTATTTTCTTTGTATAGTAATTATTTTCATCTTCTTGAAACCCTAGAAATCAACTCGGTTTGAGATTGTGGACTCAGATGAGAGTCCTCTATCTTGTGATTCATGTATATATGTATGTTTGTAAAGAATTTTGTAATTTTGGTGTTGTTGTAAATCGTGATGACCTGAATTGAGACCAAAGGTTGGTTACTGTAGCTTAAATTCGCGTTTTACTTTAATCAATTCCAAGAAAACACTGTAGCGTCAACCAAAGCGCCAGCCTGTGTATGCTTTTCGATCGTCAGTCCTTTCCTACGGAAGCCTGGAATTAATTTTACACGCTGTTTGGGGTCGATTAGCCAAAATGATTTTCCCCTAAAGCCATGGTGTTACGCTGCATTCGACATGTAACTTCATTTGCATGCACATTACAGTTTGCATTCTTGTAGCATGCGTGGTTTCTTGGAGCATTCCTTACTATGATTCTGTGGTGAGGCATGTATTCAAGAAGAAAGCGGCACGATGGCGTGCGGCGCGAGGGCAAGCTGAGGTTCGATGGAGTGGTTTACTTGCTAGTGCATGGAATTTAATAAGAGTATAATGGTATTTCTTTTATATATTTTATACTCATAAATTTGATGTTCAAATCAGATTTTATTAACTATCTCTCTATATATGGATATTTTTGAGACTAAAGTTATACGTGGCAAAATGATTACAGTGTAGTTATACATATTTATTTTGAGAAAGAAACATGTTTACATGTAAATGTCTTTTACATACAAATGGAATATGGATTGTGGTATATTTCGTCGTGTTTATACATCATATGCTTGATCCCTTCAAGTTGGAGTGGAAAGAAATGCCTTGTGGCATTCGGATTTTGATAGTCGCAGCAGGACTAGAGTCCACGACGCTATAGTGTCTGCGAGTTCCCGCGATCGAGGCTCATGGGAGGCCCAGCGTGAGTCGGCGCGAGGTTTTACTACCTTGCGTAAAGAGGGTGCTGCATGAGCCGACGGGCGAGGTGGTCTTTGTATGTGAGAACGCAGGGGTCACTGCTTGAGGGATCTCAGCCCATGCAAGACCAAAGTGAGAGGAACATTGTGAATTTTTAAAAGTCTTACAAGAAACTCTTGAGCGGTCAGTGGTTGGTCGCGGCGATGATTAAGCTTGGAAAATTGTAAAGGCCGGCTTGTGGCCTGAGCGGTGCGATGTGTTGCAGAATGTTGCCACGTGTACTGTTGCGGAACAAAATTGTGTTGCTCTGTGCTGTCGAGATACTTAGAACTACATTTATATGTTATTATTATTGTGGTTACTTACTATTTTGGAATCACTTTGTCTACTTATCATCGTCTAGCATGTTGTCACCAACTCAGCTTTGATATAACACCTTTACTCACTGCTCTCTTTTTCTCCTTTCTCACGGGACCATGATATTGCAAATTTGCAGGTTGTGCTTTGGGCGAACGGTGAAGTGAGTATCTTTCTTTTCCCTTGATTGGAGTTAGTGCACGATGTGGCATGTAAATTTTATGGATCCACTAGAACTTGGGCTTACGTGTACTGTGTGTATATCCTGCTGAAGTTTGTGTCTGTCTGGACCTATAGCTGGTCACATGTAATCGACCTTGTGCTCATCTTTCTTTAGTAAGCGGTGTCAGCTGGTTGTCTTTGCAGGCCTTATGTGTGGCCTCTCAGGGGTGGGGCGTTGTAGATCTCCTTTGTTCGCGTGGCAATGTGCGCGATGCCCGGCTAGGAGTCGAGCGTGACAATAACATTGGGGTTTGAGTTCCAGGCCAAAAATGGGAGTTTCATTCAAAATGAAAGCGTAAGATTAGGGGTTTTGATACAAAACCCGAGCAATTGGAACATTCCGATTAGAAAGCTCTAGGGATTCTGAGTTTGATTGCAGTCGGGAACAGTATAAACATAGGATTATAGTTTTGTTTTAAAATAATAAAATATGGAGATATTTGAAATGGCGTAGGTTATTTGGCTCAAAACGGGTAAATGGGAGAGATATTCTAGAAAACGCTGGGAGTTAGTGTTTTATTGAAGAATAGGAACGAGTAGGAAAGGAAACATTATGGATTAAGCTATTTTGGATAGTAAAGAGCATTTTAGAAAAGAAAACATAAAATTAATGTTTTGATTGAGAAACTTAAAAGTAAGAGACATTCAAAAAGAAAACACGATGGGTTTTGAATTGACTAGGAGACAGTTGGAAACAAGAAGACACTAGAATTAAGTTTCAATTCGAGAAGTGGGAGACATTCCAAAAGAAAACATGGGATTAGATATTGACAAGCTGAAAAATGGTAAACCTATACAGAAAAGATACCAATATACTAGGATAAGTTTGCAGATAGAAAAATAGGATATATTTCAGGAAAAACAAAAGGAAAGAAAGGGCATTGATTAAAAATAGGAGACATTCCCAAACGAAAACATAGGATTAGGATTTGATTCAAAAACAAACAATAGGACACATTGCGAAACAAAACATAGAATCAAGTTTTTGATTAAAATCTAAGAGATGTTAAGAAATGAAACATAGGACTAGGGTTTTATTCAAGAAACCAAAATGAGTGAGACGTCGAAAAGAAAATATGGGATTAGTGTCTGATTCAAAGAAATTGGAGGCATTCGAAAAGACTAAATTAGGGTTTTATTAAAAATATGCAGAAATTCATAAAACATAGGATTTGAAGTTCAAATATATAAGACATTCCAAAAGATAGGATAATTGTTTCTGGTTTATGAGAACAATCCCAAAAGCTTTTACATAATATTAGCTTTTGATTTAAAACAGCGAGACGATGAGAAGGAAAAGGAAAACTATGGTTCGGTCAAAGACGCCCTTTAGCAGAAAATAGGACACACGATCCAAGAAAAGAAACATCATATTGGAAAGCTGTTTCAAAACCAAAATAAGTGGACACATTCAGAGAAAACTTAGGATTGTGGTTTATTGGTTCAAAAACAAAGAAATTGGAGACTGTCGGAGAAAGAAACGACAGCAGCTGGTTTACGTGATTCAAATAGAAGACATTCCACATAAGAAGACATAGGAATGGGTTTTGATTCAAAAGTAAGATAGATACTGAAAAGTATAAGATGGGATTTGAAAAGCTTTATATATATATATGAGACGGTGTACATGCAAGGAAATTATAGGACTAGTGCTGATTCCATATCGAGATATGTCGGATATTCGACGAGAAAATACTCAAGATTAGGGTTTCTCAAGTGGCTTGAGCAGATATGTCGCGAAAAAGAAGACATAGGATTAGTGTTGTGTGTGAAATAGGAACATTTCCAAAAAGAAAACATAAAAGGATTACGCGTTTGTGATTCAAAATTGATAAATATGCTGACATTCCAGAAAACACTGGGATAGAGTTTTGTGAAGTTAAAAGACAGTAGGAGACATTCCCAAAAAGTAAACATACTATTACGGTTTCATTCAAAAGTAGAAAACATTCAAAAAGAAAACATTGGATTAGGGTTTTGCAGTTCAAAACCGAAAAATTATGAACATTACACAAAGAAAGAAACACATAGGATTAGAGTTTTGATTAGCTATAGGAGACATTTGAAAGAAAAGAAAGAAAGAAGAAACATATGGATTAGGGTTTTGATTGAGTTTGGAGCCATTCACGAAAAGAAAACATAAAATGCAGGCTTTGAGTATAAAATATGTTACAAAAGAAAAGAGAAAAACTTAGGATTATATGTGTTAAAAATAGGAGGCATTCGGAAAAGAAAATGTATGAGACATTATGAAAACAAAACATAAGATTAGGGTGATTCGAAAAGTACTATACATTCGAGAGAATAAGAAATGTAGGATTAATCACTTTAGATTGAAATATAGAAGACATTCGAGGAAATGAAAACATAGGATTATTGTTATGGTTTAGAAATAGGAGACATTGAGAAAGGGACATTGGATTGGGTTTTTGATTCAAACTACTATATTACCACACATTCGAGAAGAGAGAAATATAGATTTGGATTTTGTTTAAAAATAGGAGACTTAGCTAAAAGAAAAATAGGATTAGGGTTTTAATTGAAAACCAAAAATAGAGACAACTTCATGTAGCAGACAAAACCACGATTTATTTTGATTCAAAACACACTAACCAAATAAAGGAGTTAGAGTTTTGATTCAAAATATAAAGACATTTCAGAAAATAAAGGGTTTTGAGTTTTTGATTCCGACATAGGAGCTAGTGTTTTGATTTTCATAAACCAAAGATATTAGACATTCCAGAAAAGCAGTCGTTTTGATTTGAAAAACTAGGAGACATTCACGAAATAACACACATAGGATTAGGGTGTTTTTATTATGAGGGACATTCCAAAAAGAAACATACTAGTCTGGTTTTCTTCAAAACAAAAATAGAGACATTATGAAATAAGAAACACAGGATTAAGGTTTTATGAAGATGAGATCAGAAACGATTCGAAAACATGGGACCCAGTTTTGATTCGGAAAATCTATAAAGGCATTACGAAAGAAAACATAGGATTAGGGTTTTGTTGATTGAAAAGTAGGTGACATTCCGAAAAGAAACAGGAGTTAGAGCTGTGATTGCAAAATAGAATAGACATTCGTAAAAAGAGAAAAGCATAGGATTCTGAATGTAAGCCAGTAAATGGGCCATATCCCTAAAAAGAAAAGCATAGGATCGAGGTGTTGACTTTAAAAGTAGGAGACATCACGAAAACAAAACACAAGATTACAAGGTATTGATTCACTAGCCAAAATGTCAGAGGTTTTTGTTTTGAATAAGAAACATTTGGGACATAGGATTAGTGTTTTGATGATTAAATAAATATAGGAGTTATTACTGAGAGAAACAAGGGATTCACGGTTTCAAGATTAGAAAATAGGAGACATTATGAAAAAGTAAGCGCCTATGGAATATAGTTTCCCAATTCTAAAATCTAGTGTGGAGACATTCGAAAGAGAAATGAAGGATCGGTTTTATTAAAAAGACAACAATAGGAGGCGATTAAAGAAAGTGAGCATCATGGCATTAGGGTTTTGATTGTGAAGAAAGGAGCATTAAGAGAAAGGAAAGGGTAGGATTCATGTTTTGATTCAAAAAGGCAAGAAACAAAGTCACAGAGAAAATAAATTAGGGTTTTGATTTAAAACTGCGCGAAAATAGGAACATTTACATAAAGATTAGGTTTTTGATTTCAAGAAAACAAGAGACTTGTTTAGAAATGAGAAACACTTAGGATTAAGGTTTTCGTTTCAAAGCGAGATAGGAGACATTCTAAAAGAAATGATATAATTAAAGTATTCAAAATCATATAAGAGGCTGCACGATACAAAATAATAGGATTAGGATTTTAATTGAAAAGAGAATGCACGTAGGAAAAACACTATAGATTAGGTTTTTGATTCAAAGCGAGAAATAGGACACATTCTGAAAAAGAAAACATGGGATTATGGTTTTGATTCAAAACTAGGAGTTATTCCAAAATGAAGACGCTGGGACTGTTTTTATTCAAAATAGATGTAGCAGACGTGCGAAAATATAGAATTATTGTTTTGATTGAAAAATTGGAAACATTCCTAAAAGAAAATATAAGATTAGGGTTTTGAATCAAAAATAGAAGACATTCTAGGAAACTTATAGAGATTAAAGGGTTGATTCAAAAATAGAGAGCATTATGAAAAGAAACATTGGATTCTGGTTGTTGAATTGAAAGTTGAAACATAGGAGGATTCTAGATAATAGAGGAGGCGGTCCAGGAGACACACTAATGGCGGTTCGATGCATGATAAGAGAGATTACGAAAAGCAAACATTGAATTATAGTTTTGATTCAAACCCATATGAGACATTCCAGTGGGATTAACATTTTGATTCAAAACTAATAAATAAGGAGTACATTATGAGAAAGAAAACATGGGGATTAGGTTTTGATTGCAGAAATACAGGATTCCACATTAGAAAAAGGAAACACTAGGAATTGTCGGCACAGTTCAAAAATAGAGACATTCAAGAAAAGAAACACATAGTTGGGGTTTGAGAACTCTCAAAGCTGTAAAATAAGAGACATTCAAAACATAGGATTAATGTCTTTTGATTGAAAAATAGGGAGGACGTTCCGAGCTTGAAAACACTTAGTTAGGATTTTCATTTCACGAAACCATAGGAACCATTTTCAAAAGAACACATGCAGATCAAAGTAAACCCGATAAATGGGAGACCTTCAAAAAAGAAATAATATTTCTAGGATTTTGATTGAAAAGTAGGATACATTTCCAAAAGAAAACATAGGATTAGGGTTGTGATTTAAACGTAGAAGATATTTTAAAAGGAAAACATATAATTAGGGTTTTGATTGAAAAAGAGGCATTCGATAGAAAAAACATATGACTAGGGCCTTCATAAAAAGAATATAAAAAGCTCACGAAAAAGAGTAAACATGGGATTATGGTTTTAATTCAAACCCTAAAATAGATCACATTCAGAAAAGAAAAACATAGGATTAGATTTTGATTCAAAAATTAAGAGACATTCCCTAATGAAATCATAAGATGGCGGTTTTGATTCAAAGCCATATAGCAAATATTACTGAAAAGAAAAGCAAATATAGAATTAGTGTATTGAGTGGCTTAGGGTTTTTGATTACCTGAGAAGACCATTACGAAAGAGAAACATAGGATTAGAGTATATATAACAAAATAGAAGACATTACGAAAAGACAAACATCGATTAAGTTTTTGATTAAAGAGAAATTGAAACATAGGAGACATTCCAAAAACTACAACTTAGAATTAGGTTTTTCATTATTAGATTGACATTCACGAAAAGTAAACATAGGATTAGGGTTTTGATTCATAGGAGACATTCAAAAGAAAATATAGGATTAGGGAAGAAAAAATATTCTCAAACCCTAGATTAATTAAAATTCTCATACTTTTTTACAATAAAAACTAATTAAAAAATTAATCATCTATTAATCATCCATCAAAATAAACATAAATATTTAAATAATATTAGAAGAAAACAATGCAAACAATACTATTAAATAAAGAAAAATCAAGGTACTTACTTTTTCTCCCGACAAGAATTTAATTTTGGTTTTTACATGATTAGGGTTTCTTTCTTGTCTAATAGATCTTGCATATATAAATAAGCCGCGCACTTAGGTTTTGACGCTCATAAAAAAATTACCGTCTAATTTTTGGTACTCTTGCAATTCCTTGTTCTCCCCTGTGAAAATTCTGTGTGAAAAATACCTCTTGTTTTTCCCTCCATGATTGTATGCACAGGGGTTTATCCCTTCCTAGGAGGTCAGTCAAACCACCGTAACTAATGCACCTCTACATCCATTTGTTATTTGCTTTGTCGCTAGTCACCTTAAAAAAAAAATTGTTATTCTACTTGTATTTTATTTTTATTCTGTTTATCGGTCATTTTTCTTTCATACGGATGCTTAAATCACCTTTTGCTGTTGGATTGTACCCTACTTTTGTTCTCCGTGTCCTTATATCTGAGTTACCACTCTTGTATCATTACTTGCCTTCACTAATTTAAGTGATTAATCCATATTTTTTTTAAAAAAATCAATCTTAGATGTAGTGATATTATAATTTAAAATACAAAAATTTTCATTCGAAAGCTTTTTAGCTGGTTGATCATATTTGTCAATCTAGTTGTGTTGTTTCCTGTTTTTTCATTTTTTTCAATAAATTATTGTTATCCACTTAAAAAAAGAAAAAAAAATCTTCTGAATAAACATTTGAAAGAAGCAGAATTCGTAGAAAATGACTTCCAGTGAGGTGGACTTCCTTCTTCAAAGCATTACAGGTAAATCATGAAGTCAAAATTAAAGCCTGAAAACATTAATGCTACAGATTATTTGAACCTAATAGATATTGGACTCCTCACTGTCCGTTTGTCTGAAATCCACTTCAATTGACCTTGAGAGTAAGTAGAGTTCCCAACATTGTAAATGCTGAATGTAATCTTGAACCTGATCTCTTGGTTAGTTTCACTGAAATGTAGTTCTTTCGGCTCCACATCTATAAATACTTCTGATGGGGCATCAATCTCTATGCAGTAGCTAGAGTTAACTTCTCCAACGTTCTTCACAATCCTTTCGAAAGTTTGGGAAGTTTTTCCATCCTTAAATGAAACAGAGATGGAAGGATAGTTAAGTTCTCCTTCAGCAATTGCTTTCACTGAACCACAATCTATGCGTCGGGCAGTAATGGCTCCAACTTGTTCATTTGTGAATCCCAAACCACAAAGATAAGGAATGTAATCATCAGGACAGATATCATAAACCAAACCGGGATCGATTGCTTTCTTTGGATTCACATGACCAGAACCAACTGCAAAAAAATTAGCAGGAAGAAGCTGCTCATCCAAGATTGGCTTCCCGCACCGATCCATAGTATCGGTTGTTGTCATGATTGCTGACTTGATAGCCGCTGGCGACCAATCCGGATGGATAGACTTGATAAGTGCAGCAATTCCGCTTAGATAAGGTGCAGACATGGAAGTGTCGGAGATTATATTAAAAGAAAATTCAGATGAAATACTAACATTATCGGGCAAAACAGGAAAAGGCCAAGCAGCAAGAACATTCACACCAGGACCGGTAATATCTGGCTTCAAAATCCCCGGGCTTGCAAGACTCGGACCACGAGACGAGAACGAAGTAATTGCCGGAGCTGGTGATGTTCCCAACTTCGTCCCTAGGAAGGATATTCTTGGCGTTGGATTGCTTGAAGTATTAATGTATTCTTTTATCTTCAATCCATCTGAGTAGCTAACATGAGATGCCGGGAGCACATGTACATCGGCTAAGATCGAGTACGCATGCATCGGCAACTTGGTTTGTGAGTACCATTCCCATCCCACCTGCAATCCGCACTGTCTCTCCTTTGTCAATTCTAGCAATGTCCCCACCTCTATCACATAAACTATTTTCCCCTTCACATCAAGACCATCCAATGAACCATTACCGCAAAAACTAGCGTCAGCTTTGCCACTAGCTCCAGCATACACTAAAGGCAAGAAACCTGCAGGTAAATTGTGCTGATCTTGGTTCACTGATTCACCATCAATCACTATTCCATTGCCAAGCTTCACTCTAACTAAAATCCTCCTGTCCATTGTGCTCGCCGCTACGGTGAGAATCCAGGGTGCATCATTAGTGATCACACTTGCAATCGGTCCTCCGTTTCCTGCTGAACAGCTGACGAATACCCCTTGCTCTATGGCACTGAAAGCTCCGACGACAATACTGTTCTCAAAAAATGGTTGTAAAATTAATGAGCCAAGTGAGATCGAAAGCACATCGACACCATCGTAGATAGTAGCATCCATAGCTACCAATATATCAGAGCTGGCACATGTTTCCAACCCACACACCTTGTATATTGCCAGATGAGCTTTCGGTGCCATCCCGACGGCAATTCCCTTAGCATTTCCCAAGACTTCAGCTCTGGCAACAAAGTTGCCGGCAGCAGTGCTAGCCGTATGAGTTCCATGGCTGTCCTCATCCATCGGTGCCATCCCCGTAATTCCATTAAGGAATGTTCTTGCTCCGATGATCTTGTTGTTGCATAAACTTGCATTGAAATCACACCTCCCCTTCCATTTCAATGGCGGTTTCAGCATGCCTTCATCGCTAAAGGAAGGATGATTAGGAAGCACACCGCCGTCTAAAACTCCGATGATGATCCCTTCTCCATGTCCACTAGAATTCCACAGCCCGTTTTGTAAATTCAAGCCCAAAAACTCTGGTGTATGAGTTGTTAGGCGAGTGTGCAAATGGTTAGGATAAGCAGCAATGAAGCCATCCTTTGTAGTTACTGTTGAAGGGTGATTGCAAGCATGGTCAGCATGGGCTTGCTGGCGGTTGTTGCAGTCAAGCTGGTAAAGCATGGTGGAGGTTATGGATCCGTTTCTCTTGGCATCATGGTTGCTGTGTACTGTAGTAATGGTGTGTTAGAGAGTATTTAATGCTTGATATCTCTTGGTTTGTACATGACCAATGAGAAGTCATTTAGTAGCTTAGGAGTAGCCAATGGCATGGGTCAGCTTATCTCTGACCAATGGAATGTATGGGAGTGTACTGAAGCTTTTTGGTTTGGTTTTCCTTTTGACTATAAAGTATTAGCGAGTGCTCTGCACTCATTGGTTGGCTTCATCTTTTTGACTAGTCTTCCCATTTCCTTTCTATTGTTTTCCTCTCTTATCTAAAGGTGTGATCAATCAGGCATTTTATCAAACACCTGCGACTGGTGGTTTGTGGACTTCCTCCGGCCATCGTTGATCCATCAATCTGCTATCAGAGCTCGCATCTGGTTAGCGATGGTGATCACTCGCGACATGTACTCCTGGATTCCTTCTGAATCCTCCATCTGTAGCGTCTCAAACTCTTGTCGAAGTGCTTGAATTCTTACTGATAGAACCTTGGATGTGCCTTGACACTGCTTCCTTAGAACCTCCCACGCTTCATGCGCTGTCTTGGCCTCTGCAATGCGGTCCAAGTTTGGTCCGTCCACGGCTTGTTGGATCAGACACAGCGCCTTGGCATCGCGCTTCTTGTTTTCCCTCGCCTGCGCTCATTCCTTCGACTCACCTACACCTTCCTCCACAAGATCCCATAGCTCTTGGGAACGGAATACCGTCTTCATCCGAAGACTCCACCGGCCATACTCTTGTCCCGTGAATACCGGAACAGATGGCTGAGAAAGGATAACTGGAGGGGTAAAGGTCGTCGCCGCTTCTTGTTTTACTTCGTTGAGCTCTTGCAGTGTAAGTCTTGCAGAGAAACCACTGATGACTTTCTCATACATGTAAACCATCTTCTTATTGTCTCCTGAGCTACTTGTAGAAGTTATTGGAAGGAAGGACTTGTAGTAACTCTGCAGATCCAATGAAGTTGATGACACTGTCTTTTCTTGTGGTAATACATGGATAATGTATGTTTGAACCTCAGAAGAATCAGTAGCATTGATAATTGGTAATGCATGAGAGATAAAAAATAACAAGGATATAAGAAAGAAGAAGTGCAACTTCAACTTCATCTTGAGTATCTAATGGTTTGAGTTGTGGTGCTTTCTGTGCTAATGCATTCAGGTATATATATATATATATACATATATTAGCGATGAATGGGCTGTAAAGATAGTTGGATTTGTCTGGAAGGAATGCATATTAGAGTTGTGCCGGCAGGGCCGGCTTGCCATATATTTCACTGTTTTGCATGATATTGATTCCATTTTATTCGAGTTTTTGTTCTTCTTGATCCATATGTATGAAAGAAAATTAAGAATAATATTAGAAGACTTTTCATGTTAGCTAGTATACAAGTGGATTGATTATTTAGTAATAGTTTGAATCTATGATTAAGAGAAGATTAAAAAGTTCAAATGATATAAAAAGCTACATTTGGTGATATCTGCACAAACGGTATTTGCAAGTCCATGATGATGTTTGGACTGTAGAAAAATGGAGGGAATGAAGAGCGAGTCTGAAAAGTGAATGAAATAAATTGAAATTTATGCAAACAAATTAAGGGATACGTAAGAACACTACACGTTGTGGATGGCTTAAAATATATAAGATCACAAAGGCCATCATCACAAAAGAACACAAAACAGAAGAAACATCAAAATAGAGCCAAGTTTTGTTAACTTTTCACCACATAAAGATAATGTAGAAACCTTCAAAAGTAATCTGAATAAAAATTAAATAACATGGGAATGGCCAAAATATTGTATGGCAACCTAGTGTATATAGTATGTTATGAAAATGTAGGTATATGAAGACATTGAAGAGTCATTTTCTCCCATTCCAGAACAAGAGAAGTCTTTATATAAACACCCGGCACCTTAAATCCAAACCCTAAACCCCTATAAAATATGATTTTTTTTCACTGTATAAATAGTAAAAAAATATGTAGAGCCGGTTAAGTTCATTTATGAAAGGGTCCGGTTAAGAAACTATATTAAAAAAAATCTACTTAATCAATAACATATATAATTAATTAATAATGATCTAAATTAAATATTTTTAATATTATAATTATAAATTTTTAATTATTATATTTTTTTAATATTTTTGATTGAAACTATTAAAAAATTTATTTAAATAAATAGATTTTGTATTTTATATTTATTTTGCCTTTTGACCATACAGCAGGAGCTTACAGCCAAGTTTAATTCAAGGCCCTGCTCAAAATATTGGGCGAAGCCCATTAGCCGTGGTGTTGAATAAGCCCATGGATTGCAAATGGTTAAAAATTAAAAGGGAGGGTTGACAAACAATTTCACAAAGATAAGAATAATTGTACAAAAATTATAATTAAAAGAACTCTCTTGAAAACTAAAAAATCAATTGTTTCTGCTCTACAATTTGAGCAACAAAAATTTCTAGTCACTAAAATTTCAACTATCGTGTTCTTATAATAGAATTGTCTCAAAGAAATATTTATAATTAATAAACAAACAAATTGGTGTCCATCCAATTATGATTCTATTAGAGGTAAACATGCAATTTCATCTTTTATAGAGGTATACATATATAAAAATGTCTCTTAAAAAATCTAAAAATCCTACAAGTGGAGCTCAAGAAATAAATGGTAAGTGAGAAAATAATTAAAAGAAATAAAATCTAAATTTTAACTGTCAAATTTTAAATTATTTATTAAAATTAAGTACGAACAAGTTTTAACCAAGTCATACTACTTTAGAGATGAACTTCCTTCAAATATTGACAAAATCAACAATATTAATCTAAAACATTAGCAACGAAAATTCAATTATTAATCATATGCTCTAAATTTATTTATTTGTAAAAAAATAGATAAACCACATTTATTCAGATGGGGCAGCTACTTTTTATGGCATGACAGATGGATAGATAATTGTGCGCCGAAGTATCTCTGGCTTGAGCATTTTAGAACAACGCAACAACAATCTGGTTCCTTAAAAGAATTGCCTCATTTGGTACATATGCCTTGTTTCTCCATTAATCAAACCATCACAGCAAGTCTCAACAATGAACGTCTCTCTCGGTTTTCCAGAGATATCAAAAAGTGGTGTTTTATAGCTAATGGTCAATTTACAGTCAAATCCTTTTATGGATTTCTAAGCATGGATGTGTTTTCTGTGAGACAACCCACTTGATTTTGAAAAGTCTATGCCCGAAGAAGATCAATTTATTTAACTAGTTTGCTTGGGACAACAATATACTTACCCAGGACAAATTGGCAGAAAGAAGGTGCAATAGATTGCCAACAACCACATGTATTCTCTGTCATGCAGCTATTGAGTCTTCAAATCATCTCCAACTCCAGTATTTGATGTCTTTGCGCATATGGAACTTTTTTACTCAGATTTTTCATCTTCCTGAACCCCCCCACTGTCTTTACAAGACATGTGGGAAAAGTGGAGACCCCGTCTCTCTAGTGTGGTTAGTGAAGCTGGAGTTATCATCATTAGGGCTATTACATGGAACATTTAGCTGGAAAGAATTGCACTCATCTTTAATAATATTTACTGTGATTATTATTTTGTGAGATTATCAAATCATTTACATGTTTCCATCATGGGTGGCCGCAGCTCCAGAAGCAAAGAGAAGCAAATTGGAAGGGCCAGTTGTCATAGCTAAACGCAGCCTAGTATTTCTCGGTCAGCACACAAGATCAAGCAATGCGACGCTAGCAAAGTAGGGGGAGAGTTGGGAGCGAGCCCCTTTGCTTTGCTCGCAGTTTAGTGTCCCTGGGCTCTTAGGGGCCTCTTTATATCCTTGTTGTTTTCATTTTGTTCTCTGTTGGTGTTTGTTTTTCTTTTCTTGTTGTATCTCTTTTGTACTTTGTCAACTTCCACTACTAGTGGATTGTCTTGTTGTTCGTTCTTTATAATGCATGTGATTTATCCATTTTTTCAAAAAAAAATATTTATTCAAGGAAAATAAAAAAAGTACAAAAAAAGACTCAAAACAATCTATTAAGAGTGGATATTGAAGAATACAAAGAGACAAATGCCACCAAAGAGACCATAGTATAAAGAAGAAAATAGAATTACGTGTCAGATACAATGTAACTCTAAATGCGTTTGGTTTGATGTAATTCTAAATGCAATGGATTTTCAATTGCAATGTAACTGGAAATACATGGTTTTCAAAATACAGTGCAGTCAAATCTTGTGTTTGATTGGATGTAACTGAAATTACTATATTATAAGATTTTTTTTGTTTGTTTGGAAGAATTTGTAAATCTGAAATTGAAAAACACATGTATATAATTGTATGTATATGTGTGTATATATGCATATTTATGTCCATGTATATTAGTATATATATATATAAGTATATGTATATGTGTGTATATATGAATATATGCATATATATACATATATGTATATGAGTATATGTATATGTATATGTGTATGTGTATGTATATGTGTGTGTATATATATATGCATATACATTAATATATATACACACACACACACATATATATATATATACATCATCTAAGAATTTTTAACTCCCGGGATTTCGACTTACACCCAATTTGAGTGTAAAACAAAATCCCTCATTGGATGTAATATGATTTACATGGGCTTTTAGAATCCTGTGAACCAAACACTGGATTTCTAAAAACGATGTAACTCAAGTTACATGTAACTCCAAATTCTTCCAAACAAACATTTGGGGGTAAAAAAGATAATAATTTGACTTTTCTTTGGCCAGCCTTGGTTGTTTGTTTGTTTGTTTGTTTGTTTGTGAGGAAGGTGAAGAAGTGGGGAGGGTTTTTTTTTTTTAAAAAAAATTATTATTATAAATGTGACCATGTTACATGGAACTCTCAATTTATAGTGTTCTTGTTTTTAATTTTTACTTTTATTTTATATTAAATCAATTTTATGAGTTCAAAAATGTTAGTATTTATAAATTTGTGAGCTATACATTGCGACTATAAATGTGTCTCTATGCCTTCAAAATAAGTAAAAAAATAAATAAACAAATAAAAATGAATATACACTCCACCTCCGCTTAATTGATGATTTTTCACATAAAATTATAAAATAATAGAATTGAGATTTTCTTTTCCAAAACATCAATGTTTTCATGTTTTAAGTGACAAGCTTTAATATATTGAGAGAAAAATTTTATTTGCCATCTCATTGCAATGCCAATATTAATAGAAAAAAAAAATTCTATTATTAACAATTGCTCAAATTCGGCTTAATATAAAAGCTTGCATCGCACAATCATAGGCATAAATTTGCATACTTATACCTACTTCTTAGACATTTGGAACTATTAGAACAATTGCTCGTATGACACAAAATTATTAAGGGAGAAGGCAAGGGTTCGCATCATTTCTCTAGCAATACTGTTTATGCACTATACACTCGGGTTCAATACTATTCACGGCCTGCATGTGAGTCCCCTATGAGAGAAACAGTGGTTTCACCTCTCTAGAAATGCAACACAAGGGAATTTTACTAAAAGGTTCATAAGCCACCGTAACTGGTGCACCTCTATATCTGTCTGTCCCTTTGACAATTCTTTAAATGAGGGGAGCTTGTAGCCTATTAATAAAAAAAAATCCTCAATTTGGTATAATTATCAAGTCATATTTAGGATATAGTTTACAATAAAAACATATATATATATATATATATTTCACTTATAATATGGTCTCTATGAATGAACATGCTATTTCTCAAAGCACATCTTATAGATACATTTATATGTTAATGGATGCCTCAAATAAACATGGCTCCTTAAAATATCTTTTACCAAAAAGTGAATTTCTCTTCTCTCAATTTCCAACATCGATCTTTTGGGTGGATTACTACTAAAGAAGAAGGAAGTACCAAGGAAGATCGATGATATGGAGAATGCTTAATTGATCAATTCCATCAAGGAGTTAACAATGTAAAGCTGTCCTTGGCTTGTGGATTAATTTTATATGTTGTACGTGAATTTTTTATATGTAGTTGTGTATCTAGAGATTGATTTTGTCTGAAATTCAAATATGGATGCCAATTGGTTTGCTGGGTTGGCAAATTTCAAATGTGTTTGATTTATTTGTCTGATAGAGTAATGAGTTGAGTGCTACGACGAGGGTATTATTAATATATATAACAAATTATATTTATATACACATATGCACACATATTATGAATAACAAGAGAACATTTGATCTTCATGGCAGCCAAAGCTGCCCTTTGGTTTATAGGCTCTAATAATCTTTTCTTTTTTTTTTTCAAAATCAACATTTTCAATTGGCTTGCTTGGTATAATAAAGTTTTGAACTTTGATAATTTAGCAGGATATGGCTGTAATAATCTTTAGATGACTATTTATGTCTTTTATCACACTATTATGGAAACCGTTCATGCAATGCTGCCCTTATGTTGTCATTAGTTAGAATCATTTTAGGCATAGTTTTTTTCTCTCACATTTTTCAACTTCTATGATTGAGATATAGACATTTTGGAAATTCTACCTAGGGTGTTGATACTAGGTGACATGAGGGTTCTTTTTTTTAATCATTTTTTGGAATATTTGGTTGGGGGGAAAAATAATTGCATATTCAATAATTGTCTCTTTCCACAAATTTCTATCTCAATTGAAATTGATCATATATTTCTCTTTTAGTCATTTGCAAACTAGGATTTCAAAAATGCTTTAGTTAGAGGATTTGGTATACTTCCTATACACCTCTTCCAATGCATTGGCATTCGTTCTTCAATCATGGATTTATCTTATGATCTTTGAGATCTAGTCCAACAGAACCACTAAGAATAGATTGATAAGAATATAAGTCATATGGAAATAATCAAGACATACCGAACCAAGCTGAACAATCAAGGAATGAATCAATGCAAATTAAATCAAATCATGTGGAGATGGTTAAGGGCTAAATCATATCAAATCATATGGAGAAGATTAAGGATTAAATCAAGGGAATATTCAATCTCTACAATTAAGTTATTTAATTATTTGTTTCTTATTTTTTGTAATTTGTTTCCTTACCCTATGTTTTGTAATATGTATATATTCTCATCATACTTTAATGAAAGAGGTGTGCCTTTCCTCAACCCTCTCTCTCTCCTTTATAATTCTTTATAGATGACCCCTTATGACAGTCATTTATATAAAACCTATCATTTAGAACCGTTGGCTAGCCCACTAGCTAGTAACTACTCGTACTTGTGATTGAGAGGCCTCGAGTTCGAGCCTCTCAGATTACTTCTCGATCTCCTCTGTGAGAGTACTGTGTGAGAAATACCTCTTATTCTCCCCCTCTAAGGTTGTATAGTCGGGGTTTATCCCTAGAAGATCAATCAAACCACCGTAACTGGTGCATCTCTATATCCGTTTGTTCTTTGTTTTGTCGCTTGTCATGTCATTCTACTTGTGTTCCATTTTTATTCTTTTTATCCTTCATCTTTCTTTTGTAGGGACGCTTTATCACCTTTTGCTGTTAGATTGTACTCCACTTTTATTCTCCATGTCTTTATATCAAGTTACCACTCTTGTATCATTGCTTTCCTTCACTAATTTAAGTGATTAATCCATATTTTTTTCATCAATCTTGGATGTAGTAATATTATAATTTAAAATACAAAAATTTTCATTCGAAAGCTTTTTTTTTTAATAAAGTGGATAAACCGCAAATTTATTAAAAATAGAAGGGTACAGAGAAAAACAAAGTACAAAAAGAAGAAGCACCGAACAGAAAAACAACAATAAAAAAGCTGAAATCCTCACCAAGGATGAGGATAACAGTAAACAATACTGACAGAAAACACAAATGAAAAAAGAGGGAAAAGATAACAAGCTGAACCGACGAAGTCAACCATCTGGAGACACAGGCATGCCAAGCAACCAAAACATCAAATTACTCTTGATCAGTGGTGTGCCATATTGCCTATAAAATCTATGGATCTAGAACTTAGGAAGTTGAGGGAACGCTTGATCCTCTTAGAAATGTCTGTAGATTCCTGCTGATGAGACTCCAAATCTGCTAAAATCCAATAAATAAGCATATTAGCTATCTTATAAAGAATTAAAAAAAAGGTCAAAAGTTTTAGTTAAAAATAAGATTGTTGCGTTCAAGCCAAATATACCAGAAGATGGCTCTAGAACAGAGATCCCAAAGATTCCTGAAAGCATGACTCAAAGAGGGGATCCAATTGGTCCAAATGTTGGAAACAGAGGATGGAAGAGTTTCCAAATCAACTAAAAGTTTGAAAAAGACCAAATTCGCTTTGAAAAGATACAATCTAGGAAAAGGTGGTCCATTATTTTTGAATTATTATGACATAGAATACATGTGTCAGTGGTATTACGATTGCAACCTTTTTTGAAAAGATTCTCGAGAGTAAGAATTTTGTTTTCCCAAGCAAGCCAACAGAATAAAGTAATTTTGCTAGGAGATTTAGTCTTCCAGAATTTGGAATAAAGTTGATTGCGAAGTCCTCTGTCAATTAAGTTGTAAAAGGATTCGACAGAGAAGGTTGCATTTTTATCTAAAGACCAAGTGTAGGAATCCTCTTGATCATTTGCACAGTCCTGTATTGAATTCAGAATTATGGCAAAATAATCAGCGAAGGCTGTTCTGAATGGATTACCTTGGGAGTTAAGTAGATGAATGAATTATCTTAAAGTAATCCAAGGACAAGAACAGTCCAAAAAAAGTGATTCCCAACGGTCTTTGGGAGATTAACCCTTAAGGCATCTATCATACCAAAATAGGGTATTATCTCCATTTCCAATTGATTTGGTTATGCAAGATCGAAAGAAAGGTAGGATGGCATTAATTCCCGCCCAAAAGAAAGATTTATTTCTTGGTGGGTGTTGAAATAAGATGCCAGGTGACTCTCTAATAACGTAGTTGGCTTTGATGGTCTTGGTCCAACAAGTGTCCAACGTGGTAGTGATCTTCCACCATCATTTTCCAAGTAAAGCTTTGTTGAACATTTGGAGATCAAGGATTCCCCAACTACCCATGCTACAGGGGTGAAAAATTCTTTTCCAAGCAATCAATCTAATTTCTTTAGAACCTAAGTAAACTGGGAGAGATGATAACACGGAGTTAACAAGAGTTAGACAGACCCCCAGTGAAAGGTAGATTGCTATCTAGGGTGTGAGTCTAGAACGGACGGATTCAATTAACTTTGTCCAGTCTTGTCATCAAGGTTGTCTGCCAGAAAGAGGAACTCCCAGGTATGTAATGGGGAGACAATATCTATTGCAATTAAGAATTCTAGCAGAGGAGAAGAGCGGTTGGTAACTAAAATTAGTGGAGTACAGATGCTGTTTGATTGGTCAAGTTGAACCCCAATCAAAGTTTTGGATTTAATAACATGATTGAACATAACACTGAGGGTATCAGCCGCTAAAGCAAAGAGAATGAGTGAAAGAGGATCACCTTGTCTTAATCCTCTTTTGTAGCAAATATAACCCGTGTGTAGTTCCATTAACGAGTATTTGTGTTTTGGCTGTTTTGAGAATGGTGTGTATCCAAGAAATCCAGCAGTTGCCAAAACCTCTAGCTTCTAGAATCTCGAGGAGAAAGTTCCAATCTAAAGAGTCAAAGGCTTTAGCAAAATCAACTTTAAAAGCAAAACCGAGAAGTTTCTTTTTTTGAAGGTTGAAAATCACTTCCTGGGCAGCAATTATGTTATCTGCAAGCATCTACCCTTAATGAAACCAGATTGAAAAATGTCAACTAGCTAGAGTATTAATCATTTAACTCAATCTAGAAGCAAGGATCTAGGAAATGATTTTACAAGTAGAATTGATAAGATTGATGGGTCTAAAATCGGTGACCTCAGTTGGGGCATTTGTTTTGGCAATAAGTGCAATGTGAACCCAATTGAGTCGTTCGTAGTTAATAGAACCATCATAAAAATCACTACAAATTTTAATGAGGTCCTCCTGAATGATACTCCAGTGTTTTTGGAAAAAAAATTGGGAAACCATCTGGACATGGAGCCTTATCAGCATTTAAACCAAACACAACATTTTTAATTTCTTCAGTTGAGAAAGGAAGTTGAAGTGAAGAAAGATCAACTCTTTCTTTGTAATAAAAAAGATAATTCCAATTGAATAAGAATCGATGAGTAATTGGGGTGCCAAGCAGGGCTTGAATATGATCAGTAAAAACTTTCCCAATTTTTAGATTTCCTTCAATCTAACTCCCATTACTTCAAATGCAGGGAATAAAGTTTTTATTTCTCCTGCCATTAGCTAGTAGATGAAAAAATCTTGTGTTTGCATCACCCTCTTTAAGCCATGTCATTCGAGATCGTTGTTTTCAATAAATCTCCTCTTGTTTTAACAAAGTGTAAAGCTCAGATCGTGTATGAGATAAATGATTAGATTCTTCCTCAGTTAGAGGTCTTATTTCATGTAAGGAATCAAGTGAATTTAGTTCAGCAAGCAAACTTTTTTTGTTGATATTGGAAGCTCCAAAATTTTCCTTCACCCAAATGCGTAGATTAGATTTTAAAATTGTGAATTTTTTGGAAATAATGTAAGCACCACAACCATCAAAGTTATGATCCGACCACCATCCTTGAATTAAATTTTCTAATTGATCATTGGTGTACCAAGGTTTTTCAAATCTGAAAATTCTAGATCGAGAGAGATGATTCCCAAATTCCAGGTAAATATATAGGGGAATGATCTGATCCAATTCTTGGTAAAGCACTTTGGAAAGTTCTACGAAATGACAGTGGCCAATCATGAGAATAAAGAAATCTATCTAGTCTGACCCATATTAAATCAGATTGTCCATTATTCCAAGTGAAGTTGTGCCCATGTAAAGGAGGATCAATAAGATTGAGATCACCTAAGAGCTATTGTGAATTAGCAATATCCCCAGGGTTAGGGTCTCCTTTGTTCTTATCATCCAGTGTAAATAAAGTGTTGAAATCTCCACAGATTACCCAGGGTAAATCGTGTAATGTTCTAATTGTGCGGAGTTCATTCCAGAATTCAACTCTGATGGAGCTAGCATTAGGTCCATAAACACTAGTGTAAGTCCATTTTGTGTTAATGGAAAGGTTTGTGAATTCAATAATAATAGAGAAAGTTCCTTTGTGAATTAGGTTTCCATTAACCTGGGAATGATCCCAAGCAATAATGATACCAACTGCGGTACCTAGGGCTGAGAGAAAATCAAAAGAGTTCAGTCTCGAACTGCCAATTGATCTCCAAATAAAACAATGAATTTCTTGGAGTTTGGTTTCTTGTAAACAAATAATATCTGCTCGAGAAGAAAAAATGATGTCTTTAACTAAGTGGTGTTTAGAGCGTCTGTTAAGACCACTAACATTCCAATAGAGAACAATCATTATAAATGCAAAGGTCTAGATGTAAGATCTCGAAGGAGATCCAGTATAAATAGAAGAAGTTCCAGCCCTACCAGATTCAAGTCTACGGACTTTATCTAAATATTTAAACTTATGGTTTGGAGAACCTTGAAATTTAACCCCACAAGCATTGCTATAATTAAAGAATTGTGCATCAGTCCAAGAAGAAAAAACAACAACATTAATGGAATTAGACATACCGTCTCTAGGATCTTCAGGAACTTTTTTCTTGGATGATCTAGGTGGGTGAGGAATAAACCCAGCTTCTTCATTCCATCGACCAAAAGTTTTCTTAGGTCAATCACTCCTTCTAATTTGCTTCTGATTCTGGCAATGTGTGGTGGGGTGAGCAGGTTGCTTATTAGGTAGAAAAATGGCAGGAGCTTTCTCGACATTTTTTCCTGAAGAAGTATCCTTCCACCAAGCAAAGAGTTCCCGGGAACAGTCAATTGATCAGCAATCAGGTCTTTCGGGTGAAGATCAGATTCTAACAGTGAAAGATTCTCCTCGCTCAAAATATGATCATCATCTACTATCACATCAATAGAAAAGTCATCATCGTCACCCTAGTCAACTAACTCATCATCAGAATGATCATTCAATGGGGTAATCGGGGGTGATGGATCCTATGAGCAGAATATATCTGAGTTGATACTAGGGACCAGAGTCCAATCTTCATGAATAAAAATCCATTTATATCCCTCAGGAATTGAAATAGTCGGCAGTAGGGATTTCAAGTGAGAAGGTAATTCATCAGTATTTGAATAAGCAGAGACCTTAGAAGTAGAAATCTCCTTTCCTTTAGACTCAGGTAAAGAATCTGAAAATAAAGGATCTTGAATAATCACTGGATTAGTGTCCATAACCGAATCAAGAATGACATTAATTGGGTTCGGTTTAAATGAATTTGATTGGGTTGAATCAACTTGAGAATTGATGGAAGTAATCTTATCCCAAGGCTGGATCATATCATCTGAAGAAATATCTGTGATCTCAGGGGGAATCATATCCCGAGGCACGGTTTTCTCTTGAGAACCTAAAAATTGAATCTGAGTGTCTCGGGATTGAAACTGATTTGAATTATTAAGAGAATCAGTGGAGGTATGATCTCAAGGGGAACCAGACACCAACAAGGATCCAAGATGATCCAATGAAGCCTGATCTCGATGCACACAGATAGCCATTGCATGATCGGCCTTCACGTTGCCACTGTGCATGAGCAGTGTATCCCCTTCCTTGTTTCTCTGATGAGAGACCGATGGAATCTAGGGGACTACTGTAGATTGATCACTAGAGCTCCCACTCCCCTTAGTCAAGGGAAAGCATCTGAGTTCTCAGCGGCAGCCAGGGATTTTTCAGATAAAACCATCAGACGAAAGGAGGAGGCAAGGACTGGATTCTTCTGAGGAGCAGGACCGTGAACTGTCTTCGAGTGAATGAACGGAATGCCGTCATCCTCAAACCGAACTTTGAAGTTTCTCACTCCCACATCAACAATCATATCTAAGGGAAAAGAAGTAGGAGATTTAAGCCTCACTAATGCTCTCATATGCTCAAGAGAAACATCTTCTTTTTTTGGACAAATGTTAACTCCCCTAGTGGATTCAGAATAGCAACAATGGAATCCTAGTTCCAGCAGTGCAGAGGAAGGTTGGATAATCTAATCCAGTTATAATTCGAAAGCTTTTTAGCTCATTGTCTCGTATTTGTAGGTCATATTTGTCAGTTTGGTTTGGTTGTTCCTGTTTTTCATTTTTTTGAATAAATTATTGTTATCTACTTAAAAAAAATCTTCTGAATAAACATTTGAAAGAAGCAGAATTCATAGAAAATGACTTCCAGTGTGGTGGACTTCCTTCTTCAAAGCATTACAGGTAAATCATGAAGTCAAAAGTAAAATCTGAAAACATTAATGTTGCAGATTATTTGAACATAATAGATATTGGACTCCTCACTGTCCGTTTGTCTGAAATCCACTTCAATTGACCTTGAGAGTAAGTGGAGTTGCCAACATTGTAAATGCTGAATGTAATCTTGAACTTTATCTCTTGGATAGTTTCACTGAAATATAGTTCTTTCGGCTTGACATCTATAAATACTTCTGATGGGGCATCAATTTCTACAATGTAACTAGAGTTAACTTCTCCGACGTTCTTCACAATCCTTTCGAAAGTTTGGGAAGTTTTTCCATCCTTGAATGAAACAGAGATTGAAGGATAGTTAAGTTCTCCTTCAGCAATTGCTTTCACTGAACCACAATCTATGCGTCGGCGAGTAATGACTCCAACTTGTTCATTTGTGAATCCCAAACCACAAAGATAAGGAATGTAATCATCAGGACAGATATCATAAACCAAACCGGGATTGATTGCTTTCTTTGGATTCACATGACCAGAGCCAACTGCGAAAAAATTAGCAGGAAGAAGCCGTTCATCCAAGATTGGCTTCCCGCACCGATCCATAGTATCAGCTGTTGTCATGATTGCTGACTTGATAGCCGCCGGCGACCAATCCGGATGGATAGACTTGATAAGTGCAGCAATTCCGCTTAGATGAGGTGCAGACATGGAAGTGCCGGAGATTATATTGAAAGAAACTTCAGATGAAATACTAACATTACCGGGCAAAACAGGAAAAGGCCAAGCAGCAAGAACATTCACACCAGGACCGGTAATATCCGGCTTCAAAATCCCCGGGCTTGCAAGACTCGGACCACGAGACGAGAACGAAGTAATTGCCGGAGCTGGTGATGTTCCCAACTTCGTCCCTAGGAAGGATATTCTTGCCGTTGGATTGCTTGAAGTATTAATGTATTCTTTTATCTTCAATCCATCTGAGTAGCTAACATGAGATGCCGGGAGCACATGTACATCGGCTAAGATCGAGTACGCATCGGCAACTTTGTTTGTGAGTATCATTCCCATCCCACCTGCAATCCGCACTGTCTCTCCTTTGCCAATTCTAGCAATGTCGCCACCTCTATCACATAAAACTATTTTCCCCTTCACATCAAGACCATCCAATGAACCATTACCGCAAAAACTAGCGTTAACTTTGCCACTAGCTCCAGCGTACACTAAAGGCAAGAAACCTGCAGGCAAAATGTGATCATCTTGGTTCACTGATTCCCCATCAATCACTGTTCCATTGCCAAGCTTCACTCTTACTAAAATTTTCCTGTCCATTGTGCTTGCCGCTACTGTGAGAATCCATGGTGCGTCGTTAGCGATCACACTTGCAGTCGGTCCAGCGTTCCCCGCAGAGCAGCTGACGAATACCCCTTGCTCTATTGCACTGAATGCTCCGATGACAATACTGCTCTCAAAAAATATTTGTGTGTATGAGGCAAGTGAGATCGAAAGCACATCCACGCCATCAGAGATAGCTGCATCCATAGCTGCCAATACATCAGCGTCTGCACATTCTTCCAACCCGCACACTTTGTATATTGCTAGATGAGCTTTCGGTGCCATCCCGACGGAAATTCCCTTAGCATTTCCCAAGACTTCAGCTCCGGCAACAAAGCTGCCGGCAGCAGTGCTAGCCGTATGAGTCCCATGACCTTCCTCATCGATCGGTGCCATCCCCGTCGTTCCATCAAGGAACGTTTTTGCGCCAATGATCTTGTTGTTGCATATACTTGCATTGAAATCACACCTCCCCTTCCATTTTGAAGGCGGTTTCGGCATGCCTTCATCGCTAAATGAAGGATGATTAGGAAACACACCGGTGTCTATAAGTCCAATGATGATCCCTTCTCCATGTCCACTCAAATTCCACAACCCATTTTGCAGGTTCAAGCCTAAGAACTCTGGTGTGTGAGTTGTTAGGAGAGTGTGCAACCGATTAGGATAAGCAGCAATGAAGCCATCCTTCGTAGTTACTTCATTGAGCTCTTGAAGTGTAAGTCTTGCAGAGAAACCACTGATGACTTTCTCGTACATGTAAACCATCTTCTTATTGTCTCCTGAGCTACTTGTAGAAGTTATTGGAAGGAAGGACTTGTAGTAACTCTGCAGATCCAATGAAGTTGATGACACTGTCTTCTCTTGTGGTAATACATGGATAATGTATGTTTGAACCTCAGAAGGATCAGTAGCATTGATAATTGGTAATGCATGAGAGATAAAAAATAACAAGGATATAAGAAAGAAGAAGTGCAACTTCAACTTCATCTTGAGTATCTAATGGTTTGAGTTATGGTGCTTTCTGTGCTAATGCATTCAGGTATATATATATACATATATTAGCGATGAATGGGCTGTAAAGATAGTTGGATTTGTCTGGAAGGAATGCATATTAGAGTTGTGCCGGCAGGGCCGGCTTGCCATATATTTCACTGTTTTGCATGATATTGATTCCATTTTATTCGAGTTTTTGTTCTTCTTGATCCATATGTATGAAAGAAAATTAAGAATAATATTAGAAGACTTTTCATGTTAGCTAGTATACAAGTGGATTGATTATTTAGTAATAGTTTGAATCTATGATTAAGAGAAGATTAAAAAGTTCAAATGATATAAAAAGCTACATTTGGTGATATCTGCACAAACGGTATTTGCAAGTCCATGATGATGTTTGGACTGTAGAAAAATGGAGGGAATGAAGAGCGAGTCTGAAAAGTGAATGAAATAAATTGAAATTTATGCAAACAAAGGGATACGTAAGAACACTACACGTTGTGGATGGCTTAAAATATATAAGATCACAAAGGCCATCATCACAAAAGAACACAAAACAGAAGAAACATCAAAATAGAGCCAAGTTTTGTTAACTTTTCACCACATAAAGATAATGTAGAAACCTTCAAAAGTAATCTGAATAAAAATTAAATAACATGGGAATGGCCAAAATATTGTATGGCAACCTAGCTAGTGTATAGTATGTTATGAAAATGTAGGTATATGAAGAGTCATCTTCTCTCGTTCCAAAACAAGAGAAGTCTCTATATACCTTTGAAAAAAAAAAAATCTCTATATAAACACCCGACAGCTTAAATCCAAACCCTAACCCTTATAAATTATGATTTTCTTTTTCACTATATAAATAGTAAAAAAAACATAGAGAGCCGGTTAAGTTCATTTATGAAGGGTCCGGTTAAGAAACTATTTTTTACAAAAAAATCTACTTAATCAATAACGTATATAATTCATTAAGAATGAGCTAAATTAAATATTTTTAAAATTATAATTAAAAATTTTTAATCAGTATTTTTATATTTTCATTTAAAAAAATATTTATTAAAAATATTTATTTAAATAAATAGATTTTGTATTATATATTTATTTTGGTTTTTGACCCAGGAGCTTACAACCACTTTTAATTAAACGCCCTGCTCATGGTGCTCAACGTGTTAGGCCTTGATAATAGTGAAGCCCATTAGTAATGGTGTTGTATAAGCCCGTATATGGGCTACAAATGGTTTAAAAGTTAAAAGGGCGGAGGTTTGTGACAAAGAAGGTACAACCATAGCATAAATAAATAAATAAAATTGAAGCACAACTCAATCAAATGAAACCATGCTTTAAGCACCACCTCCACCAGCCAACAGATTGAGCCCCTTGTGATATAAAGTAACACCCAGGTTTCTTCTACCAAATCAAGAACCATCACAGGATTACAATTAACTAGTCTCCGGGTCTTCTAAAGTTCCTCACCGAATCGCCAAGATAGCCAAGAGTCATTCTTCTTGATTAACTCATTTGTCGCCGGACAATCACATAAAACTTGATTATATTAAAATTCTTCTGCTTGCAAACTTCCAACGCTGCACCAATTGCTGCCACTTTAGCTTGTAAGCTTGATTGATAGATGTCTAAGTAAGCATTTGCAAGAATAATGTGCTTGTTACCAGCAACAATGATGAAACTTAGTCCACAAAAGGATTGATTGCCAATCCAAGATGCATCACACAAAACCGAAATAGAGAATCTATGAAAAGGTATTTGAAGAAACTCCGTGAAGGTATTTTTCTTTCTCTACGAATACTCCTTGGTTAACTTCACTGTTTGCTGAAAAATTTGTTGAACATTTGCAGCTCTGTTCCCAAACATTGTATCACATCTAGCTTTCCACAATGCCCAAGCACTGGTAGTTATAAGAGCTTTAAAAGAGTTACTGCTTATTTTAGTGTGCCAAAATCTCGATAACCAATATCCTTCTTCGAAATCACCAATGTCTTCCAATTTAACACCTATAAAAGCTTCCACTAAAGCTCGACATTGTCGACTCACTCTGCATTCCTAAATGATATGATCTGTAGTTCCTTTGTGAATTCCACATAAGGGCACATCAACTGGGGGCCAAGATTCAGATTATAGAAAAATTCAAATGTTGGAGTGCAACCATGTAGCAACCTCCACGTGAAAGTTTTAACACGTGGTGCTACTTGAAGTCTCCACAAAATATGCCAGCCATCCCAAAAATTGGAATTAGAGAGGTTTTTGTGATTATAGAAATTATAAACCACACTAGCAATTTTAGCAGAAGAAAAATCATGAAACCAAACCCATTAATTTAAACAAAAATCATCAAAAATCATTTTGGAAAGCCTGCTCCAATCAAGATGTGTGCTCAGACAATCTGCCATAAGCCCAAAATCCAATTTGTTACCTTGAATGAAATCAGAAACATTCAAATCTTCAATAGAAAAATTCATGTTTAAAAAAGTGGGTTTAACATCTAATGTGATTTCAAAACACCAAGGATCAGTCCAAATTTCTGGATTAATGTTTGTCAAGGGAGGGTTGACAAATAATTTCACAAAGATAAGAATAATTGTACAAAAATTATAATTGTACCCTTACAAAATACTAAAATATATGTAGATATATTCTGTAAACAGTTATTTGGTCCTTTTCTTTTTTTTCAAGGATTTTTTTATAAAAATATTATTTATAATTTCACAATACAGATAAATTGTTATGTTTAGGTTTTTTTTTAAAAAAAATTGATAAACTACATTAACTAATAAACATTAAAAAAAAGACAAAACAAAAAGAGTACAAAGATAGAACCCAAGATGCAACAGAGAGAAATAGAGTACGCAGGTTAGTTGAAATTCAAGTATATGTTGCATATGCAACGATTAAATGTTTAGAATTGGGAGGATAGAGGAAGAAGATAGGTGAAGAAGGGTAGAGATGAGAAAAGAAACAAGGAGAAGTAGAAGAAGAGTGAAGAAAGGGGATAATACTCTCTGCCCCTATCCATTTTGTGCCCCATTCATTTAAAGCATTGTAACAGCTTGCCAAGTGCACAACCCTCGTTCGTGATAGACTTCACTACTCACTCTAATTGATTACATGATAACCACTAACATGATTAACAGTCTTATGATTGAGTGCATGATCATGTTTCTCTGCTTTGTTTGTCTGCCACTTAACATGTCACGGCATACTTTTTTACATAACAAAATCCTTGTATCTCGTGACTTATGTTCACACCCTTTCAGTGCACCCACTACTACGTATCTGGGCCTTGCTTTTGGTTACATTCGATGCATATTTTCACTCAATCATATTACATTAAGAGTGTGTTTGTTTGGGTGTATTTAGTTTTACATATAAAATGTATTTGGTTTTACATGTAAAACCAAATACTTTACTTTATGAAATTCATTGTTTGTTTGGGTGTATCTGCAAACCCTGATGCAATTGCGATTATATTACAATAGCTTTTTTGGTGTATTTGGTTTTACGCCCAAATTGGATGTAAAATTAAATCCCGGGAGTTGAAAACCAATATATATATATATATATACATACATGCATACATATATACTTATATACATATATGTATATATACATACACACATATGCATATGCATATATACACATATATACATATATTTATATATATATATATATACTCATATACATATATGCATATATGCATATATACACACATATATATACACATATACACATGTGTTTTCCAATTCTAGATTTACAAATCTTTTCAAACAAAGATAAAATTTTATAATACAATAATTTCAGTTGCATCCAACCAAACACAAAATTTGACTGCATTGTATTTTCAAAACCAAGTATTTTCACTTACATTGTAACTGAAAATCAACTGCATTTAGAATTACATTAAACCAAATGCTACCTAAAAATGAAAAGAGCTCCTTTAAAAACTAGAAAATTAATTGTTTTTACTATACAACTTGAGCAACAAAAATTTCAGGTCACTATAATTTCAACTATCATGTTCTTAAAAAAGAATTGTCTCAAAGTATTAGTTGCTTACTCAAATTAACCTGTAATTTCATCTTTTATAGAGGTGTGTATATATATATATATATATATATGAAGAATCTAAAAATCTAAATGATAAGTGAGAAAATAAGTAAAAGAAATAAAATCTAAATTTTAACTGTCAAATTTTAAAATATTTATCAAAATTAAGTGTGGACAAGTTTTAACGAAGTCATACAACTTTATAGATGAACGTCCTTCAAATACGGATAAAATCAACAATATTAATTTATAGTATTAATCATGTTCTCTAAATTTATTTATTTATTTATTTATAAAAAAATAAATCACATCCATTAAAAATTTAAAAAAATTACAACAAAAAGAAAAGCTCAAAATAATCTACTCGGAGTAAAGACTAAAGAACACAAGACCAGAGTAAAGAAGAAAATAAAATTATATAACAAATATAACTGAAATAATAAGACAAACCTGTGAGCCCATGATTCATGGTGTAGGAGCAATATAGGCGTGGTAACAAATATAACTAATGAGAGATATAAAATAATAAGACAGGTTATGGATGTAAATGGAGCGGGGAATCTTCATTCCCCACTGGGACCCGTCCTCTCGGGGGAGTACCCCACCCCGCGATGGGGGGCGTGGGCGGGGCGGGGATCCCCACGGGCATTCCCCGATTTTTAATTATATATATATATATATATATATTGAAAATAACTTATATGATTATTTATTTATTTTTTAAAAAAATTCAATATGAATATAAGATTATAAGGACCAAATATTTGGATTTAAAAAAATATATTATTTTGGTATTTATTAATAATGTTTTAGATTTTTAGTAATACTAGTGTTACTCCCGTGTGATGTATGAATATAATAATATGAAAATTTTTTAAAAAATTTAATAAAATTTTTTTTATTTTTCTATAAAAATTAAGATAAAATTAAGATTATATAAAATAGGTTATTTATCAACTTTAAAGATATAATAATTTTAAAAAATTAATTTTATTATATATTATGAGATAAAATAATAAAAATTAGTTTAAAATAATATAATTTAGTATTATGTTATAAATATTTTAATATTATTAAAATAATATTGGTAAATTTTTTATGATAAATTGACAATTGTCAGATAGGTCTTCTACGTTATATTAAAGTAGAAGACCTCATGGGGGGCAGGGATTCCCCGACCTCGTGGGGACCCCGAGGGGAATTTAGAGGTGGGGAATCCCCGCCCCATGGGAAGCAGGGATGGGGACGGGGATCCCATTCCCCCACTCGGCCCCACCCTATTTACATCCCTAAGACAAGTCTGGGAGCCCCATGATACATGGTGTAGGAGTGATATAGG
Source organism: Dioscorea cayenensis subsp. rotundata (assembly GCF_009730915.1). NCBI lineage: Eukaryota > Viridiplantae > Streptophyta > Magnoliopsida > Dioscoreales > Dioscoreaceae > Dioscorea > Dioscorea cayenensis. The sequence goes on from NW_024088309.1 coordinate 35,570, forward strand.
CGTGGTCGCTTTCTACTAGATCATTTTTTTTTTATTGATTGCCTAAGTCGGACTAAGGGTAAAGGAACTCTATGCTATGTTTTGTCAACGCAGCTGAGTTTTCCAATCTGGCTTTCTTATCATCCAGGGCTATTTCAAGAGATTGATTCCTACTTCCATTTCTCTTCTTCGACTACTCCGCAACACTTTCTAAAACCAAGAATAAGCGCTTGATCCTATCAAGACCTTCTCTGAGTCATCCGAAGGTGTCCTGACATCATCACCACTAATGTTTGGATCCTGACTGAGTCCGTCTCCGCAACCTGTTTGAGATTAGGTTCCTGTGGGCAATTGATTTTAACTTGGTTTGGAGCCTGATTGAGTTTCATAGTTAACCCAATCCATTTTGAATTATGTTCAAGCCCACTTGTAATGTAGTCACTCAAAGCTTAATCGTTTTCATTAGAAATGTATTCACATTTATTATGTTCATGCCCACCATTTTAGTGAAGCATGGACCGTGTGCTTATAGCTGGGTTTAATTTAGCTGAGCATAGAGCTAAGAGGAATTGGGCCTGGTCAGAATGGACTCAATTATTTCTGCTTTCTAAATTCAATAAATTATGATTTATTTAAGAAAAAATTATCATCTTAATTAAGGTAGAAGAACCAGCAAATTTACAAAAACAAACAAACAATTCATTTTATTTTATTAATGTGCAGATGTAATAAAAAAACATAATCTTATTCACAGAGCAATAAACAAAGTTTTCCACAAACAAAAAACAACAAAAGATAAATCATAAGATCAAAGAACTGAATAACTGACAGCAATAGGACTCCTCACAGTATGTTTATCAGAAATCCAACTCAAAGAACCTTGAGTGTACCTCTTCTCACCACTTCGTCCACTCACGTCCAATGTGACACTATACTTGATCTCTTGTTTTAACTTGGTGAACTGAAGCACACTCGGCTGCACAGTCACATTAACTCCTGGTGGTGCATCAATCTTTACTGTATAAGTTGAGTTACTTTCACCCACATTTGTCACAGTCCTTACAAAAGTCACCAAAATCTTATCATCTACTTCTGGGACCATGAAAGATGGATAGTTCAAGTCCCTTTCTTCAGTTACTGAGCTGCAATCTACATTAAACCCTGCAATAATTCCAACCTGACCACTTCCATGTAAACCACAAAGGTAAGTTACATAATCATCAGGCTTGAGATCATACACCAAACCAGGATCAAGTGCCTTGGTCGGATTCACATGACCGGCACCGGTCGCAAAAACATTCGCTGGGAGAAGTCTTTCATCGACGATAAGACTACCATTGTTATCCATGATATCTGCAGTTGTCATCATTGCCTACTTGATAGCCCCCGGCGACCAATCTGGATGAGCAGCCATGATTAGTGCCGCAACTCCACTGAGATGCGGAGTCGACATCGATGTCCCGGAGATCACATTAAAGATGTATTGCTCAGACGATGATGAATTCGCATTGGTAGGCCATGCGGCGAGCACACTGACTCCAGGACCAGTAATGTCCGGCTTCAATATCCCCTCACCATCCTTACCCGGCCCACGAGAAGAAAAATCAACGATAGCTGGAGCTGGAGAAGTTCCTAACACTGTTCCATTGAACACGAACGTCGCCGTCGCATTCTTTGTTGAGTTGATGTAAATTTTGATCTTTTCACCATCCACAGCACTAACATGCGATGCAAGAAGAAGATGGAGATCAGCTAGAGTTGAGTATCCACTAACATTATCATTTGTAAGTATCATTCCGACACCACCTGCTTTAAGCACCACCGATCCTTTGTCGATTCGTGCCACATTTCCGCCTCGATCACAAACTACTATTTTTCCCTTCACATCAAATCCATCCAATGATCCAGGGTGGCAATACTTAGCATCATTTGGGGCTTTGCTGTCGTCGCCGGCGTACACTAAAAGGTACAGGTCTGGTTTGAAGGATTTATCTTGATTTAGTGATTCACCATTGTAGGACAAGCCATTACCGAGCTTCACCGTGCTCTGAATCCGGCGGTCCATTGTACTGGCGGCGACGGTGAGAATCCACGGCGCTTCATTAGAAAGTGTGGCTGCACTGGGGCCGGAATTTCCAGCTGCGCAACTCACAAAAATACCCTTTTGAACTGCACTCAATGCTCTGACGGTGATCGGATCAGTAGCGTATGACCATGATGCTCCTCCGAGAGAGATTGACAACACATTGACACCGTCGGAGATGGCAGCATCCATCGCCGCTAAGATATCGTGGCCTTGACATTGATCAGAAAGGCAAACTTTATACACTGCAAGATGAGCTTTGGGTGCGACACCGGAAGCAATGCCTTTCGCATTACCCAAAACATCAGCGTCAGCAACACTTGCACCGGCTGCGGTGCTTGAGGTGTGTGTTCCATGTCCTTCATCATCTATTGGTGGCTCACCGGTTGCTCCATTGATGAAAGTTCTCGCGCCTATGAGCTTGTTGTTGTTCAGTTCTTTAGGATCTAACAATAGT
>NW_024088310.1:0-22956 GCF_009730915.1 Dioscorea cayenensis subsp. rotundata
TTCAAAAACCCTAGATTAGCATTCCATCACGAAAGTACATCGGCCTCCATACGGCCCCCATATCTTGAGTAGTATAGAAATGCAGACGAGACACTACGAATCATTTATTTGCTTTCACGAGTGCATCGGCCCCCATACTGGGTAGTATGAAATTCATGTTTTCTTCTCTTTTCACCCAAATGATATATTCTTGTTCTCTATGGCTTCCTTATGCCCTACAAAGCAAATAGTAGACGATTAAGTGCAAAACGGGCATCAAACCTCACAAAATACTTGCAAAGTCAACACGATATATACATGAAACATTTACATTTAGACACTTATCAGTCTCTCATAATGATCATCAGCTCGAGACATAGAAAACAAGCACACTGGAGGTGGCTCCTATGCAACAGGGGCTTCTCTGTCTCTATTTGCTCAGGTGACAAGGTCCCCTTGCGTATATCCAACAAGTGCACGGGTTTGCCGAAGTAATAATCCCGGGTGAGCGGGGTCGAATCCACAAGGAGTAGGGAGTAAAGACACTTAATTCGATTCTTAGCTATATGGAGTATCAACAATGATAAGTGTGGTAATGATTCAATTCTCAGAAATTAAAAGCAACAAGTAAGAGAGCAAAAGTAAGGAGGAGGCAAGGCAATCGATAAAGATGGGGTACTCGGATGATGCTTCACCTAGGATAATTGCTTCAAGTGCAAGAACTCTCTATTATGCTTCTTAATCAATGCAATTGTGAGTCGTGGAAATCCTTACATACATAGTCCCAAATCTAAGGTCAACTATGCCTAACTCTATACATGTCCCGGAGGAGAAATCAAACAATCTCAACACCTCGCACTCGCATAGAGTTGCAATGAGCTCTAGGGATTCCAAGTGATAAATCTCTTCCTAGATTTAGACCTAACCCTTTGGTCCAGGCGGAAGGTCCCTAGCCACAATTAAGCTCTAGATACTAAGATCATCTCAACGCTTCACTCCATTGCATGCGCAACTAGGCCCCAGCGGAGGTTCATCCCATAGAACTCGAGGAACGGAGGTAGAATCTATCACGTCGGAGGGGAAAGGGGATGCTCCTGTACCTCTCGACTCACCCTCACAACCCTCTCCAACCTAGCTTTGTCTAACGCTCGTGGTGTGTCACTCACTCACAAGGTTACCAACAAGAACTCTCAACCCTTGTGTCACTCTAGGGGAAATGTTCATACAATCAAGCATTCCAGGTTGGAACTAACAATAAACATTAATTTATTTAAAGCATAATAAAGAAGTTCAATGAATTGAATGCATCCTAGGGTTCACAATCACCCAAGTACCCACTAGGGGTTTAGCTCTCCATGGAGCTAAGTACAATCAAAGAAATCGAATGTAAAAACAATGAATCCATGAAGAAACCCCCTCGATGGTCGTGTCGATGGTCTTGTGGAAAGTCCTCTACTCGTCGTCCAAGGATTCTTTCGTCCGGTATAGGATACGCCTCGATCGAAGCTCCCCTACCAACCTTCTTCGTAATGGAATCACAATGTTGGAGCCGTAGAACCTCTCCAAAACCTTGGCCAATACCGCTCGAAACCCTAGCCAACGCCCTCTCGCAAGTTGGGGAAAAGATGGAGAAAAGAATACCAAAATCGGGGATGAATCGGCTTTAAATAGTGCTGGAATCGGGCAACTCCACGGGCGTGGACGATACACGCGCCCGTGCGGAATTTCCACACGGACGTGGATAATTTCCAATGCCCATATGGATTCTATGTTTCTCTGGTTTCTCGGCAGGTGTGAGCAGTCTTTGCTCGATGCTACTGCATTGTTGCTACATTGCTCGCTACGATCTTGACACGAATAACTTCCCAATTCGATACTTTCATCGGGGAGTAGCATAAGCGGGCACACGTTCACATCATGAATCACTTGCTTCTTCAATGATATATATGTTGGTGGAGCTCCTATTCTTGTATGCATAAGAAGGAATGCTCGAGTGTGACTGCCTTTATGCCCCTCCAATTGGATGTGCTCACTCCAATGCGAGGAGGTTGGCACACACTCTAGCATCTCACACCTGTCCTATGTCTTCGCTTTTGAACTTTAGCAAGATCTCCTCCAAAATAAGTGCATTATGATCCACATTGGCCTATTTCCTTCATACTTGGACTCATAGCCCTACCTGCGTAAAAGTAACATAAAAACACACATATTAATGTAAAAACCTGAGAAAAGTAATGCTCAACATAAGGAATGAACGCTTCGCATTCATATCGCACAAGCACTTATCAAACTCACCCATACTTAAGCTTTTGCTTGTCCTCAAGCAAAAATTAAACATTCTGTGCATCAATGAAGAAAATATTGAAAGTGCTTGGCCTTAGGTTCACCAAAGTATACAAAGATAGCATTCTACAAGTAAGAAAAATTTCAACACTAAATACGAAAAATCAATGCTCTAGCTAAAAACTTGAATCAAAAAGGACAACAAACCCAAATTCCGTGTAAGTGTGTGAACTCACTCAAAACAACCCAAGTTATACTCCTCAAAGTTCTAAGTACAAGGGACTTATTTACAAAAGTGATAAAAATTTTAAACAATGGTAATAGATTCACACATCCTCTAAGGTAGCCCTTTCCAAAGCGGCCGCTAAGGTGGCTTTCACACTTTCGAGGTGGTAGCTCTTTCTACCCGAGTGGTAGCTTTCACTCATCCTATGAGATAGCTCTTTCTCTCATTAGGGCATAACTAGTATCCGACTTGTGAGAGTAGCTTCAAACTTCATAGGTGGTAGCTCTTTCCACCCAACGAACACAAATAAACAACAAAACTATTTTGTTCCTTCTTTTCATTTTCCATTTTTTTTTTTATCAATTTAGCAAAAGAAGTAAACCTAACTAGTCCCTTTAACATCAAACATGAGTTTCCAATAGAGTTCAAAGAGTGAGTAGTGCACTAAGTGTAAATCGGGCGAAAATTCCTAAAAATTCAAGCAAGAACTAGAGCATGAAAACATTCAATGTTAACAATTCTCCTAGACATAAGAATACAAACATTGCAACTAAGGTGAACCGCCATTGGCTATGTGAGCATATAACAATCAAGAACAATAGAAAAGATGTGTGCACTATGAAACTCCCCCCACACTTAAGTTTTACATTATCCTCAATGTACTCATGCAAGGTCACTGAAAATATATCATTCAAAAATAGATGTGGGAGAAGCAATCAAAACAATACTCCCCTGACTCCTAGTGTTGCATTTGATGAAGCAAATTCCATGGGAGTAGTGTTCCAACGGGTTGTGAAGCTCACACGGCCAAGTGCCAAAGCACCTTGACCGTGCCCATGACTAAGTCTCAATTTCCAGGAAGACAAGACCATATGCACGCATACACGAGGGGGTTCAGTGAAGCTCAAGAAAAACAAAAATAACTCGAGTGTATAAAAGAAGAAGCAATGAATACAACTCGATAATGCAAAATAACATAAATTCAGAAGGAAAATCCTTTCTGAGTGAACAAGTCTAAAAACAAGAAAATAAGAGAAAATAAAATGCATGAAAATAAAAGAAAGGTCAAGTGTCGGGAGTCGCTCTCGGGGCTCATTGCTGCTTCTTCTTGAAGTGGAAGCATATAGCGGGTCCTCCGGTCTTTGAGGTCGAGGATGGAGGTCTTTGGAGAGCCGAGGGGGCTGAAGAGTACTCGGCTGCAGGACAAATGATGAGGCAATGTTTCGCTCTAGGATCTGCTGTAATATGTCAAAACGTGCCATGAACTCTGTGTACTGAGTAGCCTGCGTAGCGCTAATCTCGGCAACCTCAGCTCGGACCACTCCTATAGCATTCTCGAGCCTCTCAAAGCGATCATTGGCTCGAGATGTTGAAAACATACGCACTGGGGGTGGTTCCTCGGCCATTGGAGGTGCCTCAGTCTCCATCGATGCAGGCTGAGGCTCGGGGGTGGGCTGAGATGCTCCAGCGTCATCACCGTCATCCTCAGCTATCTCTGGGGATGGTAGGACTAACGCAAAAACCTTTGTCCGAACCCTGCGGATCATGCCCATCAACCGCATCGTCTCTAGACCCAGGGGAGTGGGTACACTCATCTTCTCGGCCCCCGAATCAAATCCAAGAGACCCATACCCAGCACTAATCTCGTAATGTAAGGGCCTGAGAAGATCGCTCCCAGTCTAGCATCACGTCCCCGATGTCGATGTAATCGGCCGAGGATGTGCCCTAAGTGGATCGATGCAGCGCTCTACCATTGAGTACAAATGCGAGCAACTCCGGCGGCTCAAGACACCAGTACTCTCGCCACGACCATTCACCGACCTACTCATGATAGCGTGCAAATATCTGTAGGCAGGTCGGGAAAGGCATGTGGCCTTGGACACCCCCGGCTCGTACTGACCTTGACCACATAGCACTCTGTAAACTCTCTGCGGGGTCAAGGTTCCAGGATAATCAGTAGGTAACTATGCATACTCCTATGTAGCTGTGAATACCTCCTCGTATAGGCCAAGTAGTACAGAAAACTGCGTAAAGCTCAAGCTATGGTGGCGTCCAAATACTCTGAACTGAATGGTGCCAAAACTGTCGAAGCTCACATACGCTCCAGTGTAAACTCTCGGATTGCTGGCTCTCTAATAGTCAGCAACTGCCGCCAACAGCCTTCTGAAACTAGATCCTCGATCTCATTAGCGAACTCATGACCCTGCTGAAGCTTCCGCAGTATAGTGGCATCCAGAAATCAAGTCTGTCCGAAATGGAGTCTCGACAATCGCTCATAACGGACCTGATGTTCAGGAATCACAAATCGCATAGCCTCGGGCTCAGAGGATGACTCACGTGGCGTCTTAACAGCTTGCTTCTTTGACCTAGGTGCCATGATCTACCAAATTTAAACAAAATTAGTAAAACAAGTTGAAAAAACAATACTGCAGAAATCCACACGGTCATGAGAACCGCAAGGCCAGGAATCAACAATCCAAAAATACAACTCAATAATATCTCTAACTTCATTCTAAATATAAATCATTGTTCCAGTTGAAGAAACGAAGCATTATTAACCAGATTAATCAATAGAAATCATGAATTGATGAAGAAGATGATGAAAAAGGATTTACTAACGAGGAGGAGTAAGAAAATGAAGAGCCGGCCGGAAAACTTCACTATAATCCCACTAAGCGACGCTATGGACTCGGAGAGTAGTGTGAGAGTGTTTTCAAGTGAAAAGGAGTTGTGAGGAGGGAGAGAAATCATCCTCTTTTAAATAGAACTCATGACTTTTGACATTCTGTGCATCCACACGGGCGTGTGGAAATTCCCCACGCGTGCGCCTCACTTCAAAAAGCTCCACGAGGGTGTATGCACGCCCATGCGCTCTCGGAAAAAAACTCTCACCGACTTAGAGCGATCTCCCAGGCGTGCAAAAAAAATATCACGCCCGTGCGCCCGGACTCACGGGTAGAGCGCAAGCCCCTGTGGCTTCCACAGACATCCGAGAAAAATATCAAGTCTTCCACGCGCCCGTGCGGAAATTCCCCACGGGCGTGGACATTCACATGCCCAACTCACAGGGGCAGCCGCACACCCCTGTGTTTTCTCGGGATGGAGGGAGCAACCTACAGAGTTTCGTAAGGGCGTGCGGAAATTACCCACGCCCGTTTGTGGTTCACAAGGTCACCCACAGTGGCGAGTCCACGCCCCTGTGTGTTCTCGGGAAAATCTGCCCAACACTGCAGGAAGGCACACGCCCGTGCGGAAATTACCCACGGGCGTGCGCCAGTCGCATGGTCATCCAAAGGGGCGGCCGCACGCCCCTGTGACCTCTCTGGTTGAGTTCACAGTACACATCCACGGGCGTGCGGAAATTCCACACGCCCGTGTGTTTTCTCTGAATGACTTAGTAAAACCTGTAGGCTTTGCAGAACTAGTCTGAACATGTCTACACACTCAGAGCCTGTCTATTATTCAAAATTTACCAGATAAAAACATGAAATAGATCTCAAATGACCAAACTTCACCAATTCGCAACAAAACACACAATGAATTCTTTTAAAAACCCACAATAAAATCGCAACACAAGCACTCAACAATTGAAACACCAACACTTAACAATTTATTCATGCAAACAAACTAAACTAAAAGGTACGAAAACAGTAAACACTTGGGTTGCCTCCCAAGAAGCGCTTGTTTAACGTCACTAAGCTTGACGTATCTTTCTTACCTCACGGGGGTTCATGAATGAAGATTGCCCTCTTACCCATAACTTGAAAGCATGATGAGCAAAGTCTCTTGAGGGTAGAGGGTGTACTATCGGGCTTCGGACCACCTAGCAATCGTTGGTCCAACTTCCTTGGCTTATGTACGTCTCCAACAGTCTTGTGGCATTTTCGGTGGCATCTCCTAGCCCTCTTCATTTTCTGGAGCACATTCTTCAAGATCCCAGGGGTAAATGTTTCCTCTCAATTCGAACCAAGCATCATTACTTCTTCATTGCTCTCCTCTTGGTCGAACAAACCTTCATACGGATACGGGTTGAACAATTCCTGTATATATTCATCAACAATCTCATCATTAGTGTCTAGAAAATACAAAGTGTCATCAAAATCGAGAGAATGCCGCATGGCTTTAGCAAGGCGGTAAGTGAGCTTATCGTCTCCGACTCTCAATGTGAGCTCTCCGCCGTCCATGTCAATCAATGCTTTGGAAGTCCGCAAGAAAGGTCTCCCAAGTATCAAGGGTACATCTGCATCCTCGTCGACATCTGGCACAACAAAGTCAACCGGAAAAATGTACTTGTCCACCTTGACAAGAACGTCTTCAATGATGCCTCTAGGATGTCGTACCATTCGGTCCGCCAATTGTAAAGTCATCCGAGTAGGCCTAGGCTCACCCAAACCTAGCTTTTGGAAGAAAGTATATGGCATGACGTTAATACTTGCCACTGAATCCGCCAATGCCATTTCCTCACCTAAGTTGCCGATGTTACACGGAATAATGAAACTTCCCGGGTCCTTCTTCTTGTTTGGCATGTTCTTTTGCAACACCACCGAGCATGAAGCATCAAGCACCACTGAAGCACTCTCCTCCAATTTCCTCTTGTTATTCAATAGGACTTTCAGGAACTTCGCATACTTAGGCATTTGAGCCAAAGCCTCAACAAAAGGAATGTTGATGTGGAGTTGCTTGAACAAACTCAGGAACTTCTTATACTGTTCATCCCCTTGGTCATTCTTCAATCTAGAGGGATAAGGGATTCTTGGCTTGAAAGGTGGGGGTGCCACCTCTTTCTCTTTGTTTGCTCCCTCCTCAACCTCTATAACCTCGGGTGCGTGTTCTTTCGGCATCTCACTCTGAAGCCTCTCCTCAACCTCACGATCACTTCTCAAAGTGATCGCCTTCACATGTTCTATAGGGTTGGTTTCCGTGTTGCTTGGTAAACTTCCATGTGGCCTTTTGGAAAGAGATTTCGCAATTTGCCCCAGTTGATTTTCAAGATTGTGCAAGGAGGCGGTGTGATTTTGAAGTGTAGCCTCGACTGATTCAAACCTTGTATTTGCCGATTGAACAAATCTAGCCAAGTGCTTCTCCAAATCTGTCATTCGGGTTTCCAAGCCTGAAATCCTGTTTTCCACTTGAGGGGCTTGTTATTGTTGTTGGAACCCCGATGGCCCCATGGTCTTTTGTGGTCCTTGATTACTCCATCAAAAGTTTGGGTGATTCTTCCAACCTGAATTGTAGGTGTTGCTGTATGGATTCCCTTGAGGTCTCATGCCATTACCTACAAAGTCAACATTCTCAACTGAAGAAACATCACCTATGACGATTGGACAATCGGAGGGAGCATGTCCTCCACCACAACCGGTGCAATTGGTCATGGCCGCAACTCTATTCGAAGCTATAACATCTAGCTTCTTACTCAAACTCTCCACTTGGGCCGGCAATGAAGTTACCGCATCAATTTCATGAAGACCGGCCACCTTTTTCTTCTCCCTAGCGTTCTACTGGTAGCTATTTAACCCCATTTCTTCAATCAATTGACGTGCTTCATCGGGGTTTTGCTACCTAAGGTACCTCCTGCCGCCGCATCCAAGAGTTGCCTTGTACTCGAGTTCAAACCATTGTAGAAGGTTTGAACAATCATCCACTCCGGGAATCCGTGTTGCGGACACTTTCGCAGGAGTTCCTTGAACCTTTCCCATGTCTCAAATAGAGACTCCAATTTCAGCTGCATAAAGGATGAGATCTCATTCCTAAGCTTTGCTGACTTTCCGGGAGGAAAATAACGGGCTAGAAAAGCTTCTACCATCTCCTCCCATGTAATAATTGATGCTCTAGGTAATGAGTGTAGCCACTGCTTCGCTTTCCCCTTTAAGGAAATGGGAAGGCTCTCAATTTGATGGCATCATCTGTCACACCATTTATCTTCAGCATGTCACACACCTCGAGGAAGCTCTCTATGTGACTGTTTGGATCCTCATCGGCCAAACCGTTGAATTGTGCAGACTGCTGTAGCAAATGGATGAATGCCTGCTTTAGCTCGAAGTTTTGAGCTGTAATTGGGGGACGCACAATACTCGATTGTGTCCCCAACACTGAAGGTCTGGCATAATCGAATAGTGTTCATTGTTGCTCATTTTGTTCTGCCACGTTTTTAGATCCTTCTACTTCCAAATCAGGTCCTTCTACGTTCAAGCTCAGGGTCTCCTTCAATCAATATTGATGGATTCCCTCGGGTCATAACCTGGGGCTACACCAAAAATAAAGAAAAAGAAAATCAGACTGATGATAGAATAAGAAGATATGAATTAGACTGTGTGGTGAAATAGCTAAGAAAACAAAGTGCAAAGTATCTCTAAACCCCTAGCTCCCCGGCAACAGCGCCAAAAACTTGACAAGGTCGCCTTGCGTATATCCCGCAAGTGCACAGGTTTGTCAAAGTAATAATCCCGGGTGTGCGGGGTCGAATCCATAGGGAGTAGGGAGTAAAGACACTTAATTCGATTCTTAGCTATGTGGAGTATCAACAATGATAAGTGTGGTATTGATTCAATTCTCAGAAATTAAAAGCAACAAGTAAGAGAGGAAACGTAAGGAGGAGGCAAGGCAATCGATAAAGATGGGGTACTCGGATGATGCTTTACCTAGGATAATCGCTTCAAGTGCAAGAACTCTCTATTATGCTTCCTAATCAATGCAATGGTGAGTCGTAGAAATCCTTACATACATAGTCCCAAATCTAAGGTCAACTATGCCTAACTCTATACATGTCCCGGAGGAGAAATCGAACAATCTCAACACCTCGCACTCGCATAGAGTTGCAATGAGCTCTAGGGATTCCAAGTGATAAATCTCTTCCTAGATTTAGACCTAACTCTTTGGTCCAGGCGGAAGGTCCCTAGCCACAATTAAGCCCTAGATACTAAGATCATCTCAACGCTTCACTCCATTGCACGCGTAACTAGGCCCCAGCGGAGGTTCATCCCTTAGACCATTCACTCTATTATGCTCGCAAAGAACTCGAGGAACGGAGGTAGAATCTATCACGTCGGAGGGGAAAGGAGAAGCTCCTGTACCTCTCGACTCATCCTCTCAACCCTCTCCAACCTAGCTTTATCTAACGCTCGTGGTGTGTCACTCACTCACAAGGTTACCAACAAAAACTCTCAACCCTAGTGTCACTCTAGGGGAAATGTTCATACAATCAAGCATTCAAGGTTGGAACTCACAATACACATCAATTTATTGACAGCATAATAAAGAAGTTCAATGAAGCGAATACATCCTAGGGTTCACAATCACCCAAGTACCCACTAGGGGTTTAGCTATCCATGGAGCTAAGTATAATCAAAGAAATCGAATGTAAAAGCAATAAATCCATAAAGAAACCCCCTGTATGGTCGATGGTCTTGTGGAAAGTCCTCTTCTCGTCGTCCAAGGATTCCTTCGTCCGGTATAGGATACGCCTCGATCGAAGCTCCCCTACCAACCTTCTTCCTAATGGAATCACGATGTCAGAGCTATAGAACCTCTCCAAAACCTTGGCCAATATCCCTCGAAACCCTAGCCGACACCCTCTCGCAAGTTGGGAAAAAGATGGAGAAAAGAATACCAAAATCGGTGCTGAATCGGCTTTAAATAGGGCTGGAATCGGGCAACTCCACGGGCGTGGATGATACACGCGCCCGTGCGGAATTTCCACACGGGCATGGATAATTTCCACACGCCCTTATGGATTCTATGTTTCTCTGGTTTCTCGGCCGGTTGTGAACAGTGCTGCTACAGTACTTGCTACAATGTTGCTACATTGCTCTGCTACAGACTTCGACCTGAATAACTTCCCAATTCCATACTTTCATCGGGGTAACGCAAACGGGCACACGTTCACGTCATGAATCACTTGCTTCTTCAATGATATATATGTTGGTAGAGCTCCTGTTCTTGTATGCATAAGACGGAATGCTCGAGTGTGACTGCCTTTGTGCCCCTCCAATTGGATGTGCTCACTCGAATGTGAGGAGGTTGGCACACACTCTAGCATCTCACACATGTCCTAGTTCTTCGCATTTGAACTTTAGCAAGATCTCCTCTAAAATAAGTGCATTATGATCCACATTGGCCTATTTCCTTCATACTCGGCCTCACAGCCCTACCTGCGTAAAAGTAACATAAAAACACACATATTAATGTAAAAACCTGAGAAAAGTAATGCTCAACATAAGGAATGAACGCTTCGCATTCATATCGCACAAGTACTTATCATCAGCCTGGGGCTCCTGCGCCGGCTGTTAACCCTCTGCAACATCATCTCCTCCCTCGGCTATCTCTGGGGCAAGTGTAATCAGTACATACACTCCCTGTCGATACCTGTATAGTATACCCATCTATCTCATTGTCTCTATACCCAGGAGGTAGGTATGATCGTCTTCTCATCCCTCTAATAGCATCCCGCAGACCCATCCCCATGATGAATCTAGTAATACAGGAACCAGAGAAAAGCACTCCGATCCTGACATATTGACCCTGATGCCTCAGGAACTCTGCTAGTATATGGCCAAGATGAATCGGATGGCTCTATATCATGGAATACAAGTAGAGAAGCTCCTATCAACTCTGAACACCTAAACTATCACCGTGACCATTCACTGATCTGCTTAGGATGGCTTGAATGTATCTGTAGCTCGACCGAGATAGACAAGTAGCCTTTGACACCCCCGGCTCATACTGACTATTGCTGCATAATACTCGATACAAGCGCTGAGGAGTCAAGCTACCTGGGTACTCTCTAGGAAGCTGCTTGTACTCCTCTATGGTAGTAAAGTCCTCGTCGTATAACCATAACCAAATCAAGAACTGTGTGATGCTCATACTATAGTGATATCCAAATGCTTTAAACTATATCATGTCAAAGCTATCGAAACTACTGTAAGACCACTCAAACTCGAATGACGATAATACCTCCAGCGTCAACATACGGATAGCTGGCGGGTGAATAGATAGTAATCTCCTCCAGCTACCCACTGACAATAGATTATCAACCTCATCGGCCATATCATCTGCGAGCTAAACCTCTCTAAGTGCACTCAAGTCCGGAAATCGAGTTTGTCTAAACTTGAGTTTCAATAGTCTCTCAAACTGAGCCTGGTGCTCCAGTATCACAAACTCCATCTGTTCCAGCTCAGGTGAGGGCTCGCATGGATGTTTGCTGGCCACTTTCATTGTTTTGGGGCCATATCTACAAGAATTGAAAAGAAATCGATCAAATTTATTCAAAATAACAATTCTGCAGAAATCCACAAGGTCATGTGGAAATTCCACACGCTCGTGTGGATCCACGGGGCGTGAAACCCGCACGGCCACTATGTAATACGCTACAAAATACATCATAAATTCATTCTAAAATGCTTCTAAAGCATACATTCCTCATTTAAACATTAAAACAAAGCACATTCAACAGTTTTAATTGAATAAAATCAAGTATGATGAAGAAAAGAGAGAATAAGTGTTTACTAACAAGATGAAGATAAAAACCTTGAAATCGGCTGGAAAACTCGAGTGAAATCTCTCTAAAATGAAGGTGCAAGGTCAGGAGAGTGCAAGGATGCGTTCTCAAAGTGTTTGGGAGTGTGAAAATGAAAAGGTGAACAAGATTTATAAAGAGAAATCAAGGCCTTTTGAATTCTGTACATCCACACGGGCATGTGGAAATTATCCACGCCTGTGTGACTCCACAGGGGAGCTTCACAAGGGTAGACACACACCCTTGGGTGCTCTCGGGATAGCACTTTTTGACTCTGAATGCATCCACATGGGGATGTGGAAATTACCCACGCCCGTATACCCGAGCCACAGGGGCACCCACACGCTCCTGTGGTTGCTTTGTCCACACGAGAATTTCTCTAAGTGTTTCACACGCCTATGTGAAAATTGCACATGGTTGTGTACCTTCACAAGGCCCTTCATAGGGGCATTCGCACATCCTTGTATCTTCCCACGATAGAGGGGATTTTCTCTACAGAGTTTCACACGGGCGTGTGGAGATTCCCTATGCCCGTGTGCAGTTTACAAGGTCAGACACAGGGGTAGACACACGCCTTTGTGTCTTCTCAGGATTAAGCTCTAAACATATGTAAAGAAACACACGCCCATGTGGAAATTACACATGAGCATGTGACCATAATAAGGTCATTCACAGGGGCAATCACACACCCTTGTGTCCTCTCGGGATGAGCTCTGAACGAAAACACATGCCCGTGTGGAATTTCCACATGGCCGTGTGTCTTCTCTAGAAGACTTAGGAAAAATTATAGACCCTATAAAAACTTTTTGCACACTTATACACATACAGAGCCTACCTATATTATGGGAAAGTAACCAGAGAATCATGAAAAAGTGCTCGAACGACCAAGAAAAATTCGCCACACACAATTAAGAACATGATAACACCAACAATCCACAAGAAAATCGCATCAATAGGATGTAAAAGATCAAGACACCAACACTCTTATTTATGAAACACTATCTAATACCTGGAAAAACAGTAAGGACTTGGGTTATCTCCCCAGAAGGGCTTGTTCAACGTCACTTAGCATGATGTACCTGACCTTACCTCATGGGGGCTCATAGGTAAAGGTTTCCCTCTTACCCATGACTTGTAATCATGATGAACATAGTCTTTTGAAAGTAGTAAGCGAGTTATCAAGTTTGTTACCGCACAAGGGTTCATTACCCTTACTCCATTCTTGCTCATCCGCATTAGCTTTAGGGCATTTCTTGTGATGTCTTCTTGTACACTTCATCTTATGGAGCATCTTCTTCATGATCCCTGGGGTAGGTTGTACCTTGTCCTCTAGACCAAGCATCATGACTTCTTCAATCTCCACTTCTTGGTCTAGCACCCTTTTATATGGGTCTAGATGCATCATTTCCTGCATATATTCATCTATTAATTCATCAGTAGTGTCAAGAAAGTGAAGAGTATCATCAAAGTCTAGAATGGCTCATGGCTTCGGCGAGGTAATCTGTAAGCTTGTCATCCCCAACTCTTAAAGTCAACTCCCCGCCGTCCATGCCAATGAGAACCTTAGAAGTGCGCAAGAATGGCCTCCCATGTATTAGCGGGACATCGATATCCTCATCAACATCCAACACTGCAAAGTCCATAGGAAATATGTACTTGTTAACCTTCACAAGTACGTCTTCGATGATGCCCCTTGGATGTCTAACCGTTTGGTCTGCCAATTGTAATGTCATCCGAGTGGGACTAGGCTCTCCCAAGCCTAACTTTTGGAAGAATGTATAAGGAATGACGTTTGCACGGAATGTGAAACTTCTGGGGTACTTCTTCTTGTTTGGCAAATTCTTTTGTAACACCGCCAAACATGAAACATCTAGGATCACAGATGCAGTCTCCTCTAACTTCCTCTTGTTGGTTAAGAGGTCCTTAAGAAACTTTGCATAGCGAAGCATATGAGACAATGCCTCCACAAATGTGATATTAATGTGCAACTGCTTGAATAGACCCAAGAACTTCTTATATTGTTCATCATTTTGGTCATTCTTCAATCTTAAAGAATAAGAAATTCTTGGCTTGTAAGGTGGGGATACCATCTTCTTCCCTTTGTTGGCTCTCTCCTCAACCTCTACAATCTCGGATGCTTCAGCATTGGTCTTCTCGCTTAGAAGCCTACCCTCAACCCTATGACCACTTCTCAAAGTGATCGCATTCACATGTTCTCTCCGATTAGTTTCGGTGTTACTCGGCAAGCTTCCTTGAGGTCTCTCCGATAACGATTTCGCAATTTACCCCACTTGACTCTCCAAATTGTGCAATGACACGGTGTGGTTGCGAAGTGTGGCTTCAACCGATTGAAATCATATATCTGACAAATGAATGAACTTGGTTAAAGCTTCTCTAGATCGGTCATTCGGTTTTCCAACCCTGAAACTCGGTTCTCCATATTTGGGGCTTGTTATTGTTGTTGGAAACCGTGGTGGTGCCATTATCTTCTGTTGCTCTTAATTACTCCATGAAGATTTGGGTGCCTTCACCAACCTGAATTGTAGGTGTTGCTATATAGATTGCCTTGGTTTCTCATTGCATTACCCACAAATTCCACTTTTTCTACTGAGGATGTACCACCAATAGAAGTAGGGCAAACAGATGGAGCATGTCCTTCCCCACAGCCTATGCAACTAGTCACGCCCGCCACTCTAATAGCTCTAACTTCTTGCTCAAAGACTCCACTTGGGCCGCCGATGAAGTAACTACGTCAATCACATGAAGTAAAGCTATGTTCTTTCTGTCTCTTGTGTTCTATTAATAGCTCTTCATAGCCATTTCTTCAATGAGAAGCCTGGCTTCTTCCGTGGTCTTATTCCCAAAGGTGCCTCCTGCTATAGCATCAAGTAACTATCTTGTGCTCAGATTCAACCAATTATAGAAAGTCTGAATGATCATCTACTCGGGGAACCGATGTTGAGGACATTTCCGTAGGAGCTCCTTGAACCTATCCCATGTCTCAAATAGAGATTCCAATTCTGTTTCCACAAAAGAGGATATTTCATTCCTAAGCTTTGTAAATTTTCTGAGAGGGAAATATCGGGCAAGAAAAGCTTCTACCATCTCCTCCCATGTAGTGAAATATGCTTTAGGTAATGAATATAGCCATTGCTTCACTTTCCGTTTCAAGGAAAATGGGGCGGCCCTCAACTTGTTAGCATCATCCGTAACACCATTGATCTTGAGCATGTCGCACACTTCCAAGAAGTTTTCTATGTGATTGACTGGATCCTCATCGGCCAAACCATTAAATTGTGCCAGCTGCTGTAACATTTGGATGAATACTAGCTTAAGCTCATAATTCTAAGCTGTGATCGGTGGCCGCATAATGTTAGATAGTGTGCCAAGAACTGCTGGTCTGGCATAATCAGACAGTGTCCTCTATTGCCCATTTTTTTCTTCTATATCTGACCCTTCACTTTCTACCTCAACATGATTTGTCTGTTCTTGCATAATTTCTTTACCCCTTGTATGAAATGTTCGTTCAAGTTCAGGATCACCTACAACAAATATTGAAGAGTTCCCTCGGCTCATAACCTGGAGTTACGACAAAAGAAAGAAAAACAAATCAGAACGTTGGAAGAATAAGAAAGTGTGAAATAGAATAAATATTGTATAGCTAAAATAACAAAGTGCAAAGTGCTTCTAAAATGCCTACTCATAGTACCGGGCTAAAAACTTAACAACTTCTTTTTGCGTGTGTACCGTAAGTGCACACATTTGTCGAAGTAATAGTACACCGGTGAGTAGGTAGTCGAATCCACAGGGAATAGTGATTACAAACACAAAGATTGTTATTTAACTAAAATGAGGATGAATTAATAGTGATGTGAATAAGAATCAATGCAAATAGAAATAAGAAAAGAAGAAGAACGTGCAAAAAAAAAGATAGGAGAGGCAATCGACAATAAACAGGGCACCCAGACATTGCTCACTATAGGACTATTGTTTCAAATACAAGACCAATCATTATCTTCCCTAACTAATGATTAATGAGTCATATAGATCCTTAAACACACGGTCCCAAAACTTAAGGTCAACCATGACTAACCCTACACTATACCCCGATGGAGAAATCTCTTAGTTTTGATATCTCACATTGTGCTAGGTTGCTTAGGGCTCTTGGGATTCCAATTGATAAACCCTGCTTTCTAAAATAAATCATCTAACCATTTGGTCCATGCGAAAGACACCTAGTCACAATTAATCCCCAGATACTAAGGATTACTTCAATCGCCTCACGCTGTTTCATGTAACTAAGACCCAGCTGGAGTTCATCTCTTAGCACTTTCACTCTATTATGACTTCAGAAAGAACTCTTGGAATGTGCAGTAGAATAAATCTCACTGGAGGTGGAAGGGATGTTCCGCTACCTCTCGACTCACCTTCTCAACCCTCTCCAATCTAGTATTGTCAAACCCCTCAGGTGGTGTCACTCATCCACAAGGATTACCAAAATGGATTCTCAAACCGTAGTGTCACTCTAAGGAAAATCAACTCAACAAAGCATTCAAGATTGGAACTCAATTAAAACATCAATTAAAGGAAGCATAACAAAAGGTCAAAAAAACAACAGCATCCTAGGGTTTACAAGTCCAAGTGCCCACTAGGTGTTTAGCTCTCCATGGAGCAAAATACAATCAATAATAAAATCAAAAAGTATACGTAATCCATAAAAACCCCCTTGGTGTTTGTATCAATGGTCTTAGTTGAGGTCACATCTTCTCTAAAGGTCCTCATCAAGCCCTAGGGCACGCCTCGGATCGGTCGACGGGCAAGCTTCCCCCAATAATTCTCTCTCGAAGGAAGCATGATGTTGAAAGGCCGTGGAAATCCTCCAAAAGCCCAGCCAAAAGCCTCTCGAAATCCATAACAGCCGGCCACAATGGTAGATAAATCATAGCCAAAAAGATGGAAAGAAGGACCCTAAATCGCACTCGAATTGGATTTTAAATAGGGCTCGAGTCTGGCATCCACATGGGGCGTGTGGAATTTTCACATGCTGCAGTGTGCCAAGATCTCCAGAAATCATCAAGTGGCTCGCGGCTTTGTGAGCGATAACTAGCATTGTAAAGGTGCTTTCACGGTGGAGATTTACAGCGCTTTGTTCGATGTCGTTCTATAGTGTACTCCGACAAGAAGCCACCGCCGAATCCACACTCTTCCTTCGAGGCAACATGGCAAACGGGTACGCGTCTCACGCTTATAGATTGCGCTAGCATCTTCAAACAAAAGCACATTTCCTCACAAATCGTGCTAGTTTTGCTAGAAGTTAGAATACACGAGTGTGACCTGGTCTTTGTGCTCAATTTGCACTTTCTTCCAACCTTGAACTAGCTCAAGGTTGGCACAGCGACTCACATGTCTTTGAGCACAACTTGTGTCTTCACGTTACTGATGTCACCCAAGATTTCGTCGATTAAGTGCACTCACAATCTACTTTTGGTTTATTTCTTTCTATATTTGGTTCCACACAACCCTACTGTGTACAAAAAGAACACAAAATACACGTAAGAAAAGAATGCTTCATAATACTAATACACAAAGCACTCTCAAACATTATACTAGGTTATGATTAAAAGCTGAAAACCGACATTTCGAGAAGAAAACATGGGATTAGGATTTTGGCTTAGAAATAGTGGGCATTCCAAAAAGAAAACATATGATTAGGATTTTGTTTGAAAAATAAGAGAACTTCCAAAAAAAACATACGATTAGGGTTTTGATTAAAAAATTCGATACATTACGAAAAGAAGACATATGATTATTGTTTTGATTAAAAAATAGGAGGTATTCCGTAAAAAAACTTATGATTAGGGTTTTGATTTCAGGATGCATAGAAAACATATAGAATTAGGATTGTGAGAAAAGAAAAAATAATAAACATTGCTAAACAACACATTGGATTAGGGTTTTTATTGAAAAATAGTAGACATTCCTAAGAGAAAATATAGGATTAGTGTTTTGATTGAAAATAGTATACACCCTACTATAAGAAATGACAGATTATGGTTTTAATTTAAAATAGTAGCCAAGAAAATGAAAATATAGATTCTATTTTGACCTGGAAGATAGGAGACATACCAGAGAGAAAAGATTGGATTGTACTTTTTATTCAAAATAGGACACATTACTAAAAGAAAGCTGTAAGACTAGGGTTTTGACTAAAAATATAATAAGATTCCAATCAAAAACTATCTTAGATTTTCAATCAAAACATTACTATAAGAAAAACATAGTGTTTTTGTTTTGAATTAAAAATAGAAAATAGGGAGCATTTCCGAAGAAATATAGGATTAGGTTTTGTTAAAAAATAAGGAGATATCATTTAATACAAAATATATGATTATTAAGCTGATCTTTTAAAATAGGAGCCTATAAAAGAAAATATATGATTTGGGTTTTGGATTAAGAAAACAAACATTCTAAAAAGAAAAAATATTGACTATATTTGAATCAAACCTAATCGCTGGTTTTATTTCTCGAATGTTGATAAGTGTTTGTGTATAAGTAATATGAAGTATTCTTTCCTAACATTAAGCATTACTTTTATCAGATTTTATCACTCAAACGCAGGTATTTGTGTTCTTCTCGTTTGTAGGGTCATGAAGACAAAGTTGAAGAAATAAAGCAAAAGTATATGTGGATGCATTTGTTGAATGTAAGTTCTTGTACCGAACAAATGTGAAGACACAAGTTGTACTCAAAGATATGTGGCGTATGCCAACCTCCATTGTGCTCAAATGAATGCACAAGGTGGAGGGGACACAAAGTCACCACACTCATCTATCCTCGACTTGTCCAGTCACTAGCAAGAGCTTTGTCAATGTGGTTCCATTCAAGACGTGATACCTATCCACCGCATTGATGTGTGCCATTCATGTGGCCTCGTGAAAAGAGTGATCTGGGAACATTTTTGTATACTTCAAAAGAGTGCTTCCTCGTGAGGCATTCTTGTATACAAATTTGCGGTGCTAAGTTGATGCTCTCTGCAAGATACCGCTAGTAAACCATTTATCACTCATAAGTTCATCAGACATCATAAGATGTGCATGCAATGCACTTAATGAATGAATACAAAGTCACGTGGATATGCACGTTAACTGGAAATTTAATATAAAATATGCCCGTGACCTCTTGATGGTAATGTCGGAGCTAGGACGGGCATAAGAAATGCTTACACTCCACTCCACCCACCTTCATAGCAATCAAGTCAATTTGTTTCTCAAAACCATTGGTATAGAGTCATATCATTGAGAACATACTTTAGTTCACCCATAACCATCACTTTTATACTTTTAAATCGTAAAAACTTTAATCAATGACAAAACATAAGTTTTCTAAAGAATACATAAGTTCTCGTAAGCCTATTAATAGCACATATATAGTTATTTGTTCTAGCTTCTTTGCTGCGCCTTTAGTATTTGTAGATTAAAATTATATTTTAAAGACAATTAGCTTCCTCAAGACACAAACCTACACTTAGAAGTCTCAAAGGACACGACATTCCGTTAAGGGAATATTGTTCAGACTGGCTCTATAACTAAGAGGAAACTTACCTAGTATACTTTGTGTTGATACCTCATCATCACCGATGACATAAGTTGTACATTTTTAGGGTTATCTCGCGGATCAAGGTATTCCATACATAAAACAAAGTAGCCACTTTACTAGATGATATTAGCGCGTAGCCTAACAATTATGATGACTACTTAGTACTCAGCTATTATTTACTATGACCAATCAGAGGAACAAATATTATTTCAGTTCATACTTTTCATGGTTTGTATTTTCAACGGCATCCCGGATGCCCACGATGTCTGTTGATCTTATTCGTACATAAAGTTAATTCAAAATAAATGAACTGTTGAGATTGAATGAGTAGTTGATTTTTGTTGTTGGAGTAGTTTAACATGAAGCTATTCATGTAAAGTCATGACATCTATAATTCTCGAACCATACCAAGAGCAATAAAAAAGAAACACAAAATAAAGAAGTAAATAGGTCTTCTTGATGGATGTCCTCTAAATCCTGTTGAGATTGATAATATTTAATTCTCCGTCAAAAACTTACTCGAATGGAAGCGCTAAACTAAAAATGTATTTGGATGGATGTCTCCCCATGAATGAGATAGAACAGCAGAGTTTCTATGAGATTAGCAAAACCACAAAACACCATACACTTTATAATCAAATAAAGAGAAGTTTTTTTCACTTTTATCAACATCTATATATGCCAAAGAGCTGCACAGAAATTAATTTTTATCCGTGGAAACTCAGAAAATCAAGCAAAAAATGGAAAACTTATTGCAATTATTATACAATTTGTGCAAGATCAAGAGCTTCATCTCTAAAACAAATTGGTGTACCAAACATAGAATCAGAACTTAAAGTCAAAAAAGAAGATGATAATACACAGAAGTTAAGTAGAAAAGTCGATGTTATTTAACATGTCTCTTTAAAAACATTCATTTAATGAAGGCTAGCTATGAACCAAAACTTGAAACATTCATTTATTATATAGTATATTTTAAAGGGATACATCATGCAACATTAACCAAAACAACGGATTCAAAACACAAATCTATTGAAAATTTTCAACAATGAAAACACTGGCATTTTGAAAGAAAGACATGCCAAGCTTCATTGCAAACCTGAAAATTAAGAGAAAAAACAAATTAGCAAAATATAAAACAATCTTTGCTTTTATTAAAATAGGAAAATACTAATAGAAATCTCACCAACAAAAATAGAAATAATTGATGTTAGAAGATGAAACTATGATCATAATTTTCAAATTACATCTGCAAAATAAGAATGAATAAATTAGTTCGGCGTACATATAAAATAAATAAAACTTTCCATAAGAAATTGATTACCATTAGAAGTTATAAGGATCTTTGATCTCATCTTTCATTTCGATGAAAATCCGGACGCTATTATTTTGTATAGATGTCCCTGTGCCCTATAAGATATAGTCAGGAAGTTATCTGTGACATGAAACATCCTGTATATAACGGTAGCATTTTATATTAAAAAAATATACCTTGTAGATATTAAGGATAATATAGCATTAATAATTAATCTTCCTGCACCACTTGTCATCAGCAATTTTGAATTAATATATCTAGTTTTATTCATCAAAATGAGGCTATCATTTTCCATCGCTTGCTTGACTTTCTAAGCATCTATTTGACTTTCCAAGCGCCTTTTTTGGCTTTTCAGGGTGTTCACACCTTCCATTAGTTCACGCAAGTAGGATGAGGTCCATGAAGGTCTTATGAAACTCCTCGATCATACATTCCTTTAACGCCCATGGTTATCTTCCCATGATTACATGGGAGAATATTTTATCCTTAGCATACTAGGAACCTCCTGGGAATCCTCCGTAGTTGGGATGACAGTATTCATTTAGGCTTGTCATATAATTTCAGTATGGAAAATAGGTAGTGACATAATAAATTTAATGGTAAAATATATGTAATAAGAAAATTTGAAGTATGCATAACTCTTCTTATGCAACAAGATCAACAACAAATGTCCCATCTCTATTTTGATGTAATATAAATATATCTAGTCGTGATTGTTCTACCCTATCATTATTGATAGTATAGTTCACAAAAGTTAATTTCATATTAATCCTAATATTTTCATTGGATTGTAAATTAAAATTGCGTAAGCTTTATGATACCTTACCTCTTCATAAAATCTTGTTACAAAAATTTTTCAGATAAGATCCGGGTGGAGGCATGCTTTGTTTTCCCTCTATATATTTTGGCTCTTTATCCTCGAGCATCTAAAGTAAAAAATAAGTAATTATGAAATATATAGATTAAATTTCTTGATTGAAATATAATTGGAACATGTTAGGAAAATACCACCAGAATCACTTTCCCAAAAATCTAACAACCAAATCCATTCTACGTGTTCTAGCTCCAGCGGACAATTTCAGACCATTTGTCACCCTTGAAAGGATTATAATTAGTCTTTTTAAGTTGACATTTAAAATCCTTCCATTTTTTATTAAACGATCAAGTAATTCCATTCTTTGAGATTGATGTCATTATCAAAAACATCCTACAACATAACCAAATTTAAAATATCATCAATTTGATTTGGTTAACACAAAAAAATTTAGAAGCATAAGATTATAAACAATACCTGCACTCTTGCCAAACATTCTCTCCTTTATCTTCTTGTGGCATATGCCTCTACTCAGGCATCGAAAATTCAGGGTCTATGTACCATAGTACCTAGAAATTGGCAGCCAACTCTCGAGCACCATCACTAACCGTTGTCCTCTACTATTAGCAAGTGACCACTTTGCTGAGTTCCCATCATCGTCAGAGCGATCCATCGAGCCCGGACGACTCTAACTTTTTTTGAATTCTAAATTATTAAAAAGTGATATCTCAAATACTGAATTTTAAGAGTGAATAATAAAATTTACAAAAATATTCTAACTGATTCGTATAGACCACTGTATGTACACGATCCAAGTAGGTCTAGCTTATAGAGGGCTTGAGTTGGATAAGACAGAGCTGGACCTTCCCCACTCAACCACGGGCCTACCACGCCTTTTGGGGTAAGAAGCCAAGACGTCACACACAAAAGTTACAGTGTTATTCAAAACTTAATTGAAATTAAAAATTGATGTATAAAATATTTTAAATTGGTTTCAACATATAAATACAAATTGTGAAAATAGCAGCAACCTTGTGTAAGTCAAACTTTAATCAATATCTTCACTATATTCATCAAATAACCTCTATTGTGCCAAAGAATAGCAACTCGATAATGCTAATTCGTAAGCCGCTTTACTAGAGTCTAGAATGATTCCTAATAATCCCCCTTTTGGCAACTACTATCGGTAGAACTTAAAATTGGAACCACAAATGATCACCTCATGGATT